>NW_027507394.1:22500-37500 GCF_052324685.1 Brachyhypopomus gauderio
TTCACTCTCTGCTCCATTCCATTCAGAAGTAAAAGTTCTGTAAAAGAGCTGTGTGTGTATGTGCCTATATGTTTGTTTGTGTGTGTGTGTGTGTGTGTGTGTGTGTGTGTGTGTGTGTGTGTGTGTGTGTGTTTGTGTGTGTGTGTGTATGTGCCTATATGTTTGTGTGTGTGTGTGTGTGTGTGTATGTGCCTATATGTTTGTGTGTGTGTGTGTGTGTGTGTATGTGCCTATATGTTTGTGTGTGTGTGTGTGTTTGTGTGTGTGTGTATGTGCCTATATGTTTGTGTGTGTGTGTGTGTGTGTGTGTGTGTGTGTGTGTGTGTATGTGCCTATATGTTTGTGTGTGTGTGTGTGTGTGTATGTGCCTATATGTTTGTGTGTGTGTGTGTGTGTGTGTGTTTGTGTGTGTGTGTGTATGTGCCTATATGTTTGTGTGTGTGTGTGTTTGTGTGTGTGTGTATGTGCCTATATGTTTGTGTGTATGTGTGTGTGTGTGTGTATGTGCCTATATGTTTGTGTGTGTGTGTGTGTGTGTGTGTGTCTGTCTGTCTAAGGGGTCATGAGGTTGAATGTGCAAGATGTGGGGGAGGGGGGTTCAGACTCTGATGTGTTATTTAAAGAGTGACCCCTGACCCCTCTGTGGGTGACTGGGCCACTGGGAGGGTTCTGATGGTCCCTGTGGGAGTGTGGGTGGGGTGTGGGAGTGGATGTGGGGAGGAATGTTGAGGTGTCATTGTGTCTGGGTCCTGCACGTTCCCGGTGGGACGAGGGTCACAGCCGGCAGACCACACGGGTAAGAACGCTCCCCGCCCCATCTCGGTGGAAACAGAGAGCAGAAAAACAGAGAAAGAGATGGATATAAAACTGTGGAGGGAGTCAGAGATGGAGAGGTAGGAGGGGGAGAGGACAGTGAGAGAGAGGGAGAGAAAGGTAGGGGCCAGTGGGTTGGGGGCTTAAAAACCCTGCCGGGGGGGTCTGTATTGTCAGGGCTGAGTCAGAGGAATCTGGGCCAGTGAAGGATGAAAGAACTTCCAATTAGATGATGTGGTTGAGCAAGCTGGAGGCGAGGCACTTGAACTGTCGCCTGGCTGCTGTAATTAGCGACCATGGGTCAAAGGTCAAACACAACTCTGCTGTCTGGCGCGGTGGGGAGGGGTCCTGTGAGAGAGGGCCGGGCATCGCGCGCTGAACGCTTTCAAAAGCACAGAGGAGACAGAGAGG
Source organism: Brachyhypopomus gauderio (assembly GCF_052324685.1). NCBI lineage: Eukaryota > Metazoa > Chordata > Actinopteri > Gymnotiformes > Hypopomidae > Brachyhypopomus > Brachyhypopomus gauderio. The sequence continues at coordinate 23,725 of NW_027507394.1, forward strand.
GGGGTAGACCCTACTTACAATGGAGCTAAACACACACACACACACCTTCACACACACTCTCACACACAGACTCTCCGTCTGTCGAGAAGAAACCCGAGAAAGCATAAAACACAGGAGCCCCGTGTTGATTTTGTAACAGTTATCTGTTTAGCCTTGTATATGCATTTGCAGATTGATGGAGGTATGGATATGTGTTTACGTGCGTGCGTGCGTGCGTGCGTGCGAGCGAGCGAGTGTGCGTGATGACTCTGAGGCAGAGCTCAGTCAGTGATGGAAGTTAAGCTCTTCCACTATGAGTGGACACGTAAAGTAGAACTAACAGCAGAGAGGGAAGGTGTGAGCAGGACTGAGGGACGGAGGACTGACAGGAGACAGAGAACAGAGGAGAGAGGGAGAGGGAGAGAGAGAGGAAGGGAGAGACAAAGTGAGAGAGAGAGAGAGAGAGACGGTGAGAGTGAGAGCAGGAGAGAGGCGTGTGAAGAGAGAGAGAGGTGGGATGAGTGTGGGAGCGGTGGTGTGAGGACCAGCATGCCATGGGCTCGCTGAGCGGCTGTGGGGAGGTCTGGGTGACCTGCCTCCATTTTGCTGCGTGCGAGAGCTGCGTGCGAGAGCTGCGTGCGAGAGCTGCGTGCGAGCGCTGGCCTCTTGCACACCGACAGCAAGCATGCAGACGTACTGGGTATAATGATGGGTTAGCAGGAGTTCCTAAGCAACTGTGACATGAGGGCACTGCAGTATTGAGCTGAATATGAGCAGATCATCATTGGTGTTCACTGTCGGACTGAAGGTCAGTGAATCTCGCTGTTGTCAGAATCAAATCCTTATGGCAGCAGTCTGGTGACGGGCGGCACCCACCGGCTACAGTGTCCATGGTTCCCTCACATCTCCACACCTTAGTTTTCTACAACCTAGTTGAGAACTGGAGAGACATGAAGAAACTTCATGCCGCACAGTGGAGGAAACGTAAACGTGCCATATTTGTCAATTGTGATTTTCACCCCAATCGAAATTTGTCCTCCGCATTTACCCATCTGTGCAGATAACACACACACACACACACACACACACACACACACACACACACACACACACACACTAGTGATTACTAGGGGTCTGTGGTGCACACATGCCCAGAGCCGTGGGCAGCCCTAGCCCAGTGCCCGGGGAGCAGTTTGGGTTAGGTGCCTTGCTCAAGGGCACCTCAGTCATGGCCTGGGGCCTGGGAATCAAACCCACGACCCTCTGGTCCGTACAGGAGCCGACAGCCAGTCAGGTCTCGGCCACTCCCCACCCATTTGAGTGACAGGAACGAGAGGCTGGACATTTGTCCATCTCATGCTGTCAGTTTGTAAAAAACGCCTTCACGGCCCGGGAGGAGAGTGTCAGTGCCTCATGGAGGACAGCAGAGGACGTGCGTTACTGACAGCAGCTGGGGTGGTGGGAGTTCTGCAGGACTGTTGCTTTTAAAGTGACAGTGTAGGTGGGATGTGTGTGTGTGTGTGTGTGTGTGTGTGTGTGTGTGTGTGTGTGTGTGTGTGTGTGTGTGTGTGTGTGTGTGTGTGTGTGTGTGCTCTTCTCCTCCCCTCAGGGGAGAGCTCCAGTCACTCGACTGTGTTCAGCCCATTAATCATCCATGTACCCATGATCCTCTGGGCTGTGTGCCGTGCCCCTGGCCGCCACTGTGGGGGTGGCCACCATTTCAGCCTATCTATATCAATTTGTCGACACACAGTAGGATTAAGCATATTACTTTTGGAGCTTTTGGAAAAAAAAATTTGTAAAGGATTATTATTCTCTGTGGTCAGTGGAGAATCCTGACAGTGCAAAGCCGTAATGTTGTTGTGGCGGATACATACACAAGGGTTTGAATGTGCAGTGGGGTCTTCTTTCAGTGTGTGTGTGTGTGTGTGCAGGCATGTGTTTGTACTTTGTTGTACCTTACTCATTTCCCGGCACCAGCAGACAACCACCGTCATCATCATTATCTTGTGTGTGTGTGTGTGTGTGTGTGTGTGTGTGCATGTGTAAGATGGCATCTTCATTTGAAAGCACTGCATGGTTACAGGTAAGCCAGAGCATGCTTCACCACCCCAGACGCTATTCCTTGCCTTTTTGCTGACATATGGCGATCTATCTGTGTATATGCTTCAAATATGGCATCTGTTAACACACCGGCGTGCTAGGAATGTTTGTGTGTGTGCGCATGCACATATCTAAGTAAATTGTAGGTCTTTGAGTGTGAACATAACAGGCCTGTCCCAGTGTGTTGGCGGCTGAGTAGGTGTGTGTGTGTGTGTGTGTGTGTGTGTGTGTGTGTGTGTGTGTGTGTGAGCGCACGCACACATATGTGCGAGAGTGTGTGACGACGGGAACGTCAGCTGCGAGCGTGCCAGCTGGCGCCCGGTGCCACTGGCACGCAGCCGTGATCGGCAGGCCCGACCCGATCGGACCACCTGCCTCCGCTGTGGAGGCGTGCGGCGTGGGTGTGGGACGTGAGGTCTGGAGCTGGGGATACCCTCACGCCTGTACCCGGTCCAACCAGCCTGGACACCCGCTCTGGGGAAGCCGGGCCTGATCCAGACGGGTTCTTTCCTGTCCTGACCGGAGGCTTAAAGTTCCTTGCTCTGGGGATGGTGGAGGAATGGGAGAGGCTGGTCCATGTGCTGCTGATTTAAGCAGGACAGACAGAGCTGATCTGGCCACAGAGCGCTGGCCTGCCCTCATAGTGCTGCTCTCTCACTCCACGCTAGCTAACAAGCCCGTATTGTTATCTTCATAATAGACAGCCGGACCCAGAGAGGCTGCAATGTGGTTTTACATAGAAGAACATATAATATGTGTGTGTGTGTGTGTGTGTGTGTGTGTGTGTGTGTGTGTGTGTGTGTGTGTGTGTGTGTGTGTGTGTGTGTGTGTGTGTGTGTGTAATGGGGGATGGGAATATATGTGATTGGTGGCAGTGATGGTGGGGTTGGCTGTCATTGTCAGAAAGAAAAAAAAACTGCTTGTAGTTCTTGTCAGTAAGGCATTGTGTTAACAAGCACCTGCTCAATTATTCACTGCTGTCTGTGGGTCCCCGGAGTGGCCCTGATTAAATAATGGAGGAGATGTGTGCCTACTGGGGCCAGCCTTTCAACTCCACCCCTAACACTGGTAATCATGCAAAAGACAATTACATTCTAATGAGATTAGTTTTGAGTCCGTGCACAGTTGTATTGAAAATGGTGATGGCGTCAACAGAAATACAAAATCAAATTTAAATGTAAATTGCTGTTGAAATGTTGTTGTTGATTGGAATGTAGTGGAGCCCTAATGTGATTAGTGAGGAGAGAGCAGAGTGAGTATATAGTGCGTTTGTGTTTAGGAGCAGCAAGTGGTAATATTTGATCTCACGATCTGAAGATATTCATTCTGGTGTCTCCAATGCCAACAGGCTAAACGGACTTGGAATTCTAATTTTAAGAAAAAACCTTGAATTCTATATGGAATAAATTATTTATTTTATAAATGACAGTAATAATAATGTAGAGTGATTCATACTTCTGGGTGTACAAAATTGTTTTTTTCTGTAGATAGTTACTTTTTCCCCTCCCGTATGTGTGTGTGTGTGTGTGTGTGTGTGTGTGTGTGTGTGTGTGTGTGTGTGTGTGTGTGTGTGTGTGCAGGCACACACATTCCTTTGGGTTGTCATGGCGCTGAGGGTCAAAGGTTACAGACTCTTAAAGGTTCTTGCTGTCTAATCATTATGGATGTGCTTCAGGGTGTTTATAGGCCTATACATGACCTTTTGGCCTTTGCCTGACCCCGGAGTCCAGTCAGACGGTTAAGCCCCTTGACCCCACACCATCAGAGTAGTCCCTGGCCTAAAGGTCAGGGCGGGTCAAAGCGAAGTTGCCATAGTATTGATGTGCTGCTGTTTCCTCTGCATGATTCTGCCATACACCCCCTCCCCCTCCACCCCCGGGCAGCAGTTCACTGATCTAAAAGCAGTCAAGTAGTCTGAATGAGCCGCACTCCATGGAAACGGTCTCCCAGGCCACGGAGGAGGGGTCATTTTGGGAGGAGGGGTCATTTTGGGGGTGTTGTTGTTGCGTGGGGCACTTAGTGAAGCTGGGGTGCTTTACTCTAGCCATGGGCCTCCATGGTGAAGTGGTGCTTAGGGCCTTCCTGCTGCTAACCCCGCCCCCACACACCCTGCACCGCCCTGTCCTCCACCCAGCCCTCCACCCTGTGCTCCACCCAGCCCTCCACCCAGCCCTCCACCCAGCCCTCCGCCCTGTCCTCCACCAAGCCCTCCGCCCTGTCATCCACCCAGCCCTCCACCCTGTCCTCCACCCAGCCCTCCACCCAACCCTCCGCCCTGTCCTCCACCCAGCCCTCCACCCTGTCCTCCACCCAACCCTCCGCCCTGTCCTCTCTCACCACACCTTATTCTATCACTGCTTCCATAATCCCCTTCCTTTGTCCTCCCCCTCTTCTAGCCCCGTGAGGGTTAGTTGGGGGAGGGTAGAGGGGCGAGACTGGGGCGGGGGGGCACACTTCTTAATACGGGTCCATTGCTCACAGTTTATCTGTGTGGGGTAATTGATGGTGGTAGTGGTGGGTGGTGGTGCTGGATTCATGGCCTAGACCTTGGCTTTCTCAAGCATCAATAATGTGTCTTTACTCTTTCACAGGACCCAGATGTCTCCTGTTTATCTGAGTCATGACCCATGCCCCTATGTACACAAACACACACACACACACACACACACACACACACACACACACACACACACACACACACACACACACACACACACACACACACCCACACACACACCCTCATTTCTCTAACTGTTCATCTGTGTGCTCATCTTTAGATGAAGACATTATGAAGATTTCTCTTCACTTCCTGTAAATGTTCTCCAGATCTTCTTCCACTTTTTAGTGTAATACACCACAATTCTACATTCACGTGTGTCTGTGTGTGTCTGCGTGTGTCTGTGTGTGTCTGCGTGTGTCTGTGTGTGTCTGTGTGTGTCTGTGTGTGTCTGCGTGTGTCTGTGTGTGTCTGTGTGTGTCTGTGTGTGTCTGCGTGTGTCTGCGTGTGTCTGTGTGTGTCTGCGTGTGTCTGCGTGTGCACGTGTGTCTGTGTGTGTCTGTGTGTGTCTGTGTGTGTCTGCGTGTGTCTGTGTGTGTCTGCGTGTGTCTGTGTGTCTGTGTGTGTCTGTGTGTGTCTGCGTGTGTCTGCGTGTGTCTGCGTGTGTCTGTGTGTGTCTGCGTGTGTCTGCGTGTGTCTGCGTGTGTCTGTGTGTGTCTACGTGTGTCTGCATGTGTCTGCGTGTGTCTGTGTGTGTCTGCGTGTGTCTGCGTGTGTCTGTGTGTGTCTGTGTGTGTCTGTGTGTGTCTGCGTGTCTGCGTGTGTCTGCGTGTGTCTGTGTGTGTCTGTGTGTGTCTGTGTGTGTCTGTGTGTGTCTGCGTGTCTGCGTGTGTCTGCATGTGTCTGCGTGTGTCTGCGTGTGTCTGCGTGTGTCTGCGTGTGTCTGTGTGTGTCTGCGTGTGTCTGCGTGTGCACGTGTGTCTGTGTGTGTCTGTGTGTGTCTGTGTGTGTCTGCGTGTGTGTGTGTGTCTGCGTGTGTCTGCGTGTGTCTGCGTGTGCACGTGTGTCTGCGTATGTCTGCGTGTGCACGTGTGTCTGCGTGTGTCTGCGTGTGCACGTGTGTCTGCGTGTGTCTGCGTATGTCTGCGCGTCTGCGTGTGTCTGTGTGTGTCTGCGTGTGTCTGTGTGTGTCTGTGTGTGTCTGCGTGTCTGCGTGTGTCTGCGTGTGTCTGCGTGTCTGTGCACACATGTGTGAGCGCGTCTGTGTGCGGGTGTGTGTCTGTGTGTGAGCACCTGCGTGTGTACACACCGCAGCGCAGAGGATCACTCTAGTGACGGGCCTGTGGATCAGAGCCTGATCCTGAGTGTGTGCATGAAAGACATCTCGCACTGTAGCTCTCCACACACCACACACGCACCACACACACACACACACACACACACACACACACACACACACACACACACACACACACACACACACACACACAGCCTCATCGGACAGGTGGTGTACAGGCACGAGCCCACTAGCAGTGCCGGGACTTCTAAAGTGACCGGATCCGGCCCAGGCAGAATCCTCACTTTCAAGTGTGCTTTGCAGGCCGCTGTGCATGCTAAACATGTTTGGTGGCGGTCCATAGCTCCTGGCGGGGACGGTTCCAGGGCTGCGGACCTTAGAGGGGCCCGGACACGTGTCTGTCCTGGGCGGGACTGTGAGACGGGATCTCCCCCGCACAGCGGTCGCTACCTGCCTGCCGTTTCCTCCGCGTCCTGATTGGCAACCCTGTGAAGTTTTTTGCCTCTTTGTAGCAACACACTTCAGTCTCTCATGTTTGTTAAGGAGTTTGGTGAAGTAAACCTGTTGTGGCCCCACCGGGCTGACGAGGCTGCGGTGGCTAACGGGCTCCCTGAAGTGTTGCTCTCCTTGTAGTGTCATTATAACTCCCTAATTGTCATTGGCTCTGAGTGTGGGCTGTGTCTGTACTGTCGTCAGGCTCCGCCCAGCATCTGTAGTGGGGCAGAAACAGCTGACCCGCCCCTGCTGTCTGCCTGCTCATCACAATATTCAAGTGACATTTTCTTCTGTCCTATAAGAGCATACTTTCTTGTTCTCTCCACTTTACACACACACACACACACACACACATACAGACACACACACACACACACACACACACACACACACACACACACACATACAGACAGCCTTTTTGCTTTCTCCTCACTGATGCCTAAAACTGCTCTTTTATTGTGTGTGTGTGTGTGTGTGTGTGTGTGTGTTTGTTTTGTGTGTAAATCAGGCTGACTGAAGGCCTGTGTAATGGTGAAAGATTTGGAGTGAAGGGGTTGGGGTGTGTGTGTGTGTGTGTGTGTGTGTGTGTGTGTGTGTGTGCGTGTGCGTGTGCGTGTGCGCGTGTGCGTGTGTGCGTGCGTGCGTGCGTGCGTGCGTGTGTGCGTGTGTGTGTGTGTGAGTGTGTGTGTGTGTGTGTGCGTGTGCGAGTGTGTGTGTGCGTGTGTGCGTGTGTGTGTGTGTGTGTGTTGCATTCCCATGCTCTTTTTTGTCCTCTCGGCCCCCTCAGACCTCACTCACCTCCCCCATTTAGTGCTGTACATCCATCAACAGCGCCCCCCGGAGCTCAGCGTGGCAACTCGCCACTGCGAGGGAGGTTTGCCCCAGGGGCGGTGCTTTTTGGCACCATAACAACATCCTCTTCCTGGAGAAATGCCTTGCATTACAAAGAGCAGAAAGATCGGATAAGGTGTGGTTGACTGTAAATCAACAACAGTGCCACAACAGAGAGAGAGAGAGAGAGAGCACATTAGAGTCATCTGTGCCGGCTAAGACTAAAAACCATACCGTGCTACTGGTCCGCCATGCTTTTCCGCACGTTTTCTGGCCAGCATATGAAGCCCTCATGGTCTTCTCCAAGCCAGCATGGCTCCAGCGTAACAATTTCTTTCTTCTTGACTAGGTTCCTCCCGAAAGCTGGTTCCTTGGCCGTCTCCCACGTGCCTTGTGACACAGACCAGCCCTGCCCCGGGAGAGGCCTGCTAATTAACCACCGTTACCACCTCAACTCCAGCCGTCCCCCGGGCCAGCCTTGCAAAAACACGCCACTCGTGCACCTCCCCTCCTCTGTAAACAGCAATAATTCACTGGCAGCTTTGCGTTTCATGGAAGCAGCCCACCAATAACTTGAAAACAAAGTCGCTTCAATCTGCCCTGGCTGTGATTCTGTACTGAACAGAGCGATACAGTATCCACAACCAGCCCCTCCCACCCCACCCAGGTGCAGTGTTAACAAGCAGAGGGAGACCCCCCACAAAGAGCTCAAATTAGCAGATCTGGCAACCTGCACCTTTCCCGACCAGTGGCCCATGAAGAAGCCAGGTACGGTGTGTAACTGGTGCACTGTGGGATAGCATGGGCTTGCACAGCAGGGCATCGCCACAGTGAAGATGAAGGGGCTGTTTGAGTTTGGCTCTCTCTCCACTCTGTGTGTTTGTGTGTTTTTCAGATGTGTCTCAAAACATGCCTGGATGTCGCCAAGTCTGAGCTCCACCTGAGCTCTGACCTCATACACTTCTCTCCACCTGACCTTTGACCTCATACCCCTCTCTCCACCTGACCTCTGACCTCATACCCCATCTTGCTGCCTGTGCATCTCTTTGTGTTTTGTCTTTATTCCATGCTGACTGAAGGTTTCTTGAGGTGGTGGGTTCCTACGGTGAAGCGCCCTGTAGATCTCGAGGTGAGGAGATCTGCTTTGGTAAGTGTGCTCACCGATGCGGGTGGTGCGAAGGTCTGCCCTCCCAGGCCTCCTCCTGCAGGTGTGCGAGGAGGCGCGTGCACCTCGGCCTTGTTAATAAGACCCGGGAACCAGAGCGTGAACAGCGCAGGAGAAGTGGGGCGTGTAATGCCATGTCATGTCTACCGGGCCGTGAGGACGTGACACGGGTGGAGGAGGCGAGAGTGTAGGTGGAGTGGGCGTGTGGGTGGGGTGGGCGTGTGGGTGGAGTGGGCGTGTGGGTGGGGTGGGCGTGTGGGTGGGGTGGGCGTGTGGGTGGAGTGGGCGTGTGGGTGGGGTGGGCGTGTGGGTGGAGTGGGCGTGTGGGTGGGGTGGGCGTGTGGGTGGGGTGGGCGTGTGGGTGGAGTGGGCGTGTGGGTGGGGTGGGCGTGTGGGTGGGGTGGGCGTGTGGGTGGAGTGGGCGTGTGGGTGGGGTGGGCGTGTGGGTGGAGTGGGCGTGTGGGTGGGGTGGGCGTGTGGGTGGGGTGGGCGTGTGGGTGGAGTGGGCATGTGGGTGGAGGAGGCGAGACGTTCTGGCTGTATCCACCCCCGCAGTCAAGCACTTTCATCTTCTACAGCTTCGCTCGGATCTCCATCTGATTTTCACAAAAATCAGTGAAAGCTGTTGGAGCTGTTCAGGTACCGCTGGATAGTGAAAGCGCCAAACTTGTGGTGTCTGTTATCATTCTGGATGCTGTCTCCTGTCACCTCTGTGTAGTATCAAAGCTACACTGATTGTGTAAAAACTTGCTGTTCTGGCTGTGTGTAATTGGATTAGCCGTGATATGCAGCATCTCATCCTCTGCTAAATTAGGTGAGCAGCTGCAGACGCCTCTAGTTAGGACAGCAGCCTCCTCTTCCCTCCGCCCGTGGAGTTTAGAGCAGTCTTAACTCCACATTTCTTCACACTAATTAGTTTGGAATCGGAGTTGGTGTTTGGGATCTCGGAGATATCCAGATCTAGTGGAGTTCCTCTGCGTGTCTCTGCAGGATATAATAGCCCGTGATCTTTCTTCCTTTTCCTCCATACTCCATGTCTCCCTCATTTTATCTGTGTGTGTGCGTGCGTGCGTGCGTGTGTGTGTGTGCGTGTGTGTGTGCGTGCGTGCGTGTGTGTGTGTGTGTGTGTGCGTGTGTGTGTGTGTGTGTGTGTGTGTGTGTGCGTGTGTGTGCGTGCGTGTGTGTGTGCGTGCGTGCGTGTGTGTGTGTGTGTGTGTGTGCGTGTGTGTGTGTGTGTGTGTGTGTGTGTGTGTGCCTGGTCCACTTTCTCCTGCTCTGTGAAGCATGATTTGTCAAGTGGCGCGCGGGCTTCACAGCCAATTAAAGGCTGTACAAACGAGTATTAATCTTCAGGGCCGGGGCCGACGGGAGGCGACGTCCCGCGGGCGTGCCGATGGATTTCCGTGGGCCGATGCGGGGGCCCGTGTGGGCCGAACCGGACCGCGTGCCCGCCTCTGCACCATGCCAGCTAATTTGTTTTCAATAGGTCTGGATCAATGGGCCGGGCTGTTCCGGGAAGAGAGGGGACATGGCTCGGGTAATTGTCCAGAATAAATCGCAGCGCTTGTAAAGGGCTAAATGGCTGGTGTCAGTTATCCCACCTCCATCCCTCCCAGCCTCTCCGTCACTGTCTGGGCGGAGGTGCGGAGGTGCGGGGGTGTGGGGGTGCGGGGGTGTGCACGGGCGGGGGTGCGGGGGTGCGGGGGTGCGGGGGAGTCTGTTTGAACGTGCGTGTATGTCTGTGTGTTTCGTGTACCTCATTTCCTTTAATTGAGTGAAGCAGTAGGACTCTCTTTATTGCTTTGATTTGCAAAGGTCAAGTCTGAGCCCATTTAAGGCTGATCTGTTTTCACTGTGCGTGTGGAATAAAGGCTGTGCTCCGTGGTCTTTAGCCAAGGGCTTACTGCAAGGCTGGGACATAGGTGCTCTTTCAGGATGACCCCCCCCTCCATCTCCAAACTGTAGCCATGACGACCATGCTGAAGGATAAGCAAGGAGACAGTCCTGTAGTGCTGTGCCCCCCACTCCAAATCTGCCCCCACCACTTATCATCCTCTGTGAATAAGGCTGGTAATGAGGAGGGCGGGTTGATCGGTGGTCGCCTCCCCTTATTAACCTGGGGAGGGGGGGCTACTCCTCCTGACCCAAGTCAACACAGAAGTCCTGTGGTGCAGCAAATCAAAAGGTTCACACCTGGGTCCGAAGAGGGCAGGGAACTGTGTGTGTGTGTGTGTGTGTGTGTGTGTGTGTGTGTGTGTGTGTGTGTGTGTGTGTGTGTGTGTGTGTGTGCGTGCGTACAGAGCAGGGAGCAGTCTGCTGCCTAGCAACTCCGTATACCCCCCCCCCCCCCCCGTTCAAACATCCTGTTATTATACCGCCATAAAGGAGCCTATGGTGAACCCCCACCCACCTACCCCCACCCAGAGGCGGATGCCCTCCGGCTCACAGCTCCCCTGCGTTACCTCCGTCTGGGGCGGGTCGTGGCGCTGACAGGCTGATGGTTGGGAGCAGTGCTGACAGCGGTTAGGCAGCACTGGTTGGGTTGCAGTGGGAGTGCTAACTGCTAAGCAGAGCTGCGTGACTCTGGAAGGGATGACTTTATAAAAGGCCTGCGCTTCAAATCAATACTGCGAATCACGGATTGGAGCTTTGATCTTCAGTTCAGTTTGAGTGAAACAGCAAAATAACCTGTCAAGGAGCAGAGATGGAACAAGACTGCTGAGAGCAGACACAGTGCTCCTCGCTGAAATGAACTGTTTACCAATGTACTTGTTTTCTTAATTCCACTGAAGTCTTCTATGATTAACAACAAAGTAAATATAGTAAATTCAATGTATATATATAAAAAAATAATAATACCGGTTGTTTACTATATGGCAATAACTGCTCATCCTCCCATTTATCAAAATGTGTTTACAAATGTGTTTGCGCATGTGTGTGTGTGTGTGTGTGTGTGTGCACGCGTGTGTGTGTGCGTGCTTGTGTGTGTTTGTGAGTGTGTGTGTGTGTGTGTGTGTGTGTGTGTGTGTGTGTGTGTGTGTGTGTGTGTGTGTGGTGGAAGGTCAGGTACAGGCTCAGCTGAGCTGCAGGTTTTCAGGAGAGAGGAGCTTGTTGTATGCAGCCTCGTCCCTGTCAATATATCGATTGGCGTGAGGCACTTTTATTTTGTCTGCTTTGCAAAGAGCGCTTTTATTTTGTCTACTCTGTGAGCACAGCGTCTCTTTTAGCGCGCCCTGCATGCTACCTTGAAAACAAACATGAAATCCCCCCACCCCAGTTCATCTTCACCGCCGCCTCCTCCAGAGCTGAGGCCAGGACACATGGTAAGTTACACCTGAGGACACTTACACTTGAGGACACCTACACCTGAGGACAGCTACACCTGAGGACACTTACACTTGAGGACACCTACACCTGAGGACACTTACACCTGAGGACTCCTACACCTGAGGATCACTTACACCTGAGGACAGCTACACCTGAGGACACTTACACCTGAGGACACCTACATCTGAGGACAGCTACACCTGAGGACACTTACACCTGAAGACTCCTACACCTGAAGACTCCTACACCTGAGGACACCTACACCTGAGGACAGCTACACCTGAGGACACTTACACCGGAGGACAGCTACACCTGAGGACAGCTACACCTGAGGACACTTACACCGGAGGACAGCTACACCTGAGGACAGCTACACCTGAGGACACTTACACCTGAAGACTCCTACACCTGAAGACTCCTACACCTGAGGACACCCACACCTGAGGACAGCTACACCTGAGGACTCCTACACCTGAGGACACCTACACCTGAGGACACTTACACCTGAGGACTCCTACACCTGAGGACACCTACACCTGAGGACAGCTACACCTGAGGATCACTCAGCATACGCCCGCATCTCCGTAAAGAGGAGCTTTGGGTGACGAAGCTGATTGACGTGCTCCTCTGGACGAGTAAGGCCGGGCACTCCGTCAGCAGGTGTCATGCACGCCTACACACGTTGTCTGGGAGTCTCGTCTCGGCCAGAGCCAACAGGCCCTGCCTGGGATTTATCTGGTGCACACCGCCTCACACCGGGCAAGTTAGGCAGATGTAAATTCTATGACATCACAGAAAATTGATGCAACACCCAGTCTCCTCATGCGTCTCCCTCCCCTGACTCATCTGCCCCCCCCCCCCCCCTTCCCCTCCAAGCTGATGGGGTTGGGGGAGGGGCACAGCGGTGGGGTAAATACTCGCCTGCGGCAGCCAATCACTTTCAACCACGGACGTCCCAGGTGGTGTCTCAGTCAGACACGAGCAGCAGGACAGAGCATCAATCACACACCCCATCCTGCCACACACACCTGCAGGGAGACGAGGCCACACACACTTGCGTGTGCACAGCATGGATGGACTGAACACTCCCAGGGTGGAGAATGCCGTAGGGCGACGTCTCCCTCTCTCCTCGCTGACGAGATCCCTTGGTGAAGCACCTGTCAAGTTAAGAGAACCAAAGCTTTGGATCGATAGTCCCAGACACACACTTCACCAGAACACCATTGTGTGTGTGTGTGTGTGTGTGGTCAGGGAGAACGTCAGCACACTCCCACTGAGAGAGTGAGGGCTCTAGTAACATATTAGGAGCTGTAGGCTGTTCCCGGAGTCCCACCACAAAAACAGTGCAAGTTTCATTTCAGCCATTTCTGCCCTTGTATTATAGATCTTCTTGGTTAGGAGTGAATCTCACCCCAGCTCCTCCAGTGTGGGTAGGAGTGAATCTCACCCCAGCTCCTCCAGTGTGGGTAGGAGTGAATCTCACCCCAGCTCCTCCAGTGTGGGTAGGAGTGAATCTCACCCCAGCTCCTCCAGTGTGGGTAGGAGTGAATCTCACCCCAGCTCCTCCAGTGTGGGTAGGAGTGAATCTCACCCCAGCTCCTCCAGTGTGGGTAGGAGTGAATCTCACCCCAGCTCCTCCAGTGTGGGTAAGAGTGAATCTCACCCCAGCTCCTCCAGTGTGGGTAGGAGTGAATCTCACCCCAGCTCCTCCAGTGTGGGTAGGAGTGAATCTCACCCCAGCTCCTCCAGTGTGGGTAGGAGTGAATCTCACCCCAGCTCCTCCAGTGTGGGTAGGAGTGAATCTCACCCCAGCTCCTCCAGTGTGGGTAGGAGTGAATCTCACCCCAGCTCCTCCAGTGTGGGTAGGAGTGAATCTCACCCCAGCTCCTCCAGTGGACCCGCTGGAGAAATTGATTTGTGTGGAAGCAGGAACTTGTCAAGCCTCCATTTTAATGTATTGGCAAATCTCTCTGTCTTGAGGTGTTCAGTCCTGAAATGGCCTAGATTCCAGAAAGTTACAAACTGAAACTTTTGATGTCATCATTTATCAAAACATGTTATTCATTTGAATCGTAAAAATCA
>NW_027507395.1:25000-37500 GCF_052324685.1 Brachyhypopomus gauderio
CCTCCCATCTCGCGCCAAACTCTCCACATTCATGCAGTGTTTGTGTACTGTGTGAACGCACGTGTCAGTGGAGAGCACTGAATAAGCCACACGACACCAGCGGCAGCAAGTAAGGGGTGTGTGTGTGTGTGTGTGTGTGTGTGTGTGTGTGTTCCAGTGTCCTGAGCACTCTACCGCTGTTCTGTCTGGCCTATGCCAGTGGTAGTCTCTACTGCATCTCTATGGCAGCCCCAGGGTGAAGGAGCCCAGGGTGAAGGAGCCCAGGGTGAAGGAGCCCAGGGTGAAGGAGCGTTGGTGGGAGAGAAGATGTGTGTAACTAAAAGCACGTCACTCACAAACTCTCTCCTGTTCAGCAGGACTGATGTGGTTACCAAAACTCCCAAAAGCACACAAGCGTGCACCCCTCACACACACACACACACACACACACACACACACACACGCAAGTACACACACACACACACACACACACACTTACCCACACCCAAACCACCCAAACCAAACCTCCCCTACACACCCACACCCAAACCAAACCCCCCCTACACACCCACACCCAAACCAAACCCCCCCTACACACCCACACCCAAACCAAACCCCCCTACACACCCACACCCAAACCAAACCCCCCCTACACACCCACACCCAAACCAAACCCCCCTACACACCCACACCCAAACCCCCCCTACACACCCACACCCAAACCAAACCCCCCCTACACACCCACACCCAAACCAAACCCCCCTACACACCCACACCCAAACCAAACCCCCCTTACACACCCACACCCAAACCAAACCCCCCTACACACCCACACACAAACCAAACCCCCCTAATACCCACACCCAAACCAAACCCCCCTACACACCCACACCCAAACCCCCCCTACACACCCACACCCAAACCAAACCCCCCCTACACACCCACAACCAAACCAAACCCCCCTACACACCCACACCCAAACCAAACCCCCCTTACACACCCACACCCAAACCAAACCCCCCTACACACCCACACCCAAACCAAACCCCCCTACACACCCACACCCCTTTCAAGGAAAAAGACTGTAATCATTCTAAACAGTGGCAGCCGCTGATCGTCGGTGCCGACGCCCCCCCGGGGTGTAGGTCACGTCTGCCTGTCTGAAAATCCTCCATCAGAATGACATTAACGTTAGAAAAAAAAAAAAAAAACAACACTGCTGAAATAATCAGGGACTGGCAACCCGCCATGCTGAGTCAATAAGTTTTATAAACTTGAGAAAAACTAACAAACTACATGAATAAACGCAAAGAGCCGTTATTACAGAATTCAAACTCCCTCTGAAATGTGAAGCTGTTTGAGTCAACAGATACACATACGAGTGAAACACGGGTGATGTATTCTCAGGTGAGACGCCGACCCAAACCCTGTTGTGTATCCTAGCGACACGCTGGCGGTGTGAATGATACGTAAGGGGGGTTTTCCCCATGACACCAGCAGACCGGCTGCCCTCCGCCTGGGCCGGAGCTTAGGGTGGGATCCACGGATCAATGAGACACTCCAATTATACCGCCACGTTGACAGAGGGACAGAAAGATTCGGAAGATGAAGATCAGGTGAGACCTTTGGGGCCTGTGTGTGTGTGTGTGTTGTGTGTGTGTGTGTGTGTGTGTGTGTGTGTGTGTGTGTGTGTGTGTGTGTGTGTGTGTGTGTGTGTGTGTGTGTGTGTGTTGTGTGTGTGTGTGTGTGTGTGTGTGTGTGTGTGTGTGTGTGTGTGTGTGTGTGTGTGTGTGTGTGTGTGTGTGTGTGTGTGTGTGTGTGTGTGCTATAGGTGTCATGATATTGTTTCTGTTCCAAGGTGAAAAAAACCATAAGATGTAGAGGGTGGGATGAGATTCTGTCAGAGATGCCAGTGTTGCTCAAGTGTGAGGTAATTCTCCACACAGCTGCTCGCAGTAACACACAACACACTCATTTGTGTTCCATTCATGTTTCCAGCAAAGGAAACAAAGAAAAGAAATGAAAAATAAATCAGTCTATAGTCTCTCTCTCTCTATAGACTATAGACTCTATACACTGTAGTCCATCCAGTCTGATCAGGGTCTGGTCCTGAATGTGGAGTGTGTCGTCAGGACCTGAAAGTGACACTGTGATTCACCCCAAGGCCACTACACGTATCTGCCAAACCAGTATGAGAGGTTCAGCCTTGACCAGTTTCCACCAGCGATCCCATCCAGGACCGCGCCTGGGCCCTCTAAACATCACCGGCTGGGAGAACGGGTTTTCTGCCTGTCACAAGGGCATGAACACCTTGGCTGCCAAGGAAGCCTGTTTATGAAGAACGTAAAACACTGAGGTGTCCAGTGTGAAAGAATGAACCTCCCAAAAAAGGTAATGAGGTGAAGAAGTGAACCTTTAGAACAAAGCTTATTTGGCACAAAAGATTTTGACCGGATGTCTATGGGAGAATCTTTAATAACACACAGACTAGGTGCAATACCATTAGACTACTATTATAGCAAATATGAGTGTAGGTTTGACCTCCTGTGCTATCACATAATGGAATTCTGGGTAACTGAAAGTACAGTCAGGTGTGTATCGCTGCACCAGAGAATATTCTGGCCCTTCAAGCTTGTGAGGGGAAGAGCATGTGGTGAAAATAAAGAGGGTTTAGCAGAGACACAGACACAGATGTCATATTTACAAATTTAATATCCAACATGAGCAGTAAAACCTGTTCATGAGAAGCACAGCTAAAAGAGTAGACTTACGAGAGACTGGACACACACACACACACACACACACACACACATACACACACACACACAGGGAAGCATAAGGTACCTCATCCATCATGGGCTAAATGTGCAATTCGCCTTTATCAGATAACTGCCTAATTAGTGCGAAACACACACACGCCCCCCACACACCACACAGTTTAAAGAACTGCATAGTGGTTAAGTTGTCCAGATGACCATTTACCGGGTGTGATGGATTGAACAGGATCTGGAAAAGCAGGAGAAAAGGCGACAGAGAAATGGATGGAGGGAGCTATCCTCCCTCTTCCTCCCCGGCTCTTTGTTAGCTAATGACATGCAGATGACAGCCTCCTCAGGCAAAGAACGGCCAGGAAAGGTTAGAGGATGAGTGGGGTGTGAAGGGGGGAGGGGGGGGGGGCGTGAGGATGAGAGACTTCGGCTTTTAAGTTGCTTTAATGGCGCGCGCTCCCATTGTGCTCTGAAACCCCGCCCCCACACGCCCTCCCCCCAAGCACTCTGGGCCTGTCACAAGCTCACACCTAGCGCAGAGTCTCTGGATGGAGGCGTTTCAAATGGAGACACAGCTCATTCAGAGCACAATGCATCTACGGCACGGACCGCATTATGAAACGGCTGTAAATCACCGATCAAAATATGCTAATTCCACGGTAAAGCGCGCAGAGCCCAAGTGTGAGAACAGTAGGTTATACCCTCCTCCTGATTTGTGAGTCAGTTTTAAATGACCACAAACAAACTGTAACGAGCTGCACTTTGACCTTTAGGGAAGAGCACGGCGGGACCTCTGCGGGACCTCTGCGGGACCTCGGCGGGACCAGCTCGAGTGTAAACATCATGCTAAGCTTATGGAAGACTTGAAGCGGAGCGCTCAGCCGTAAACATGCCACACAGTCTGTGGCCTAAAACAAAATGGATAACCCACATGTCTCCTGCATCTCCCCCGCATCAAAGGAGGAGTGAAGAGAAGAGGGGAGGAGAGGAGAGGAGAGGAGAGGAGAGGAGAGGGAGGGGCAGAAAGGGGAGAGGGAGGGGCAGAAAGGGTAGTTACCTGCCTCCAGTTCTGTTTCAAACACAAATCACAGCATCTACACTGGGGTGTGTGTGTGTGTGTGTGTGTGTGTGTGTGTGTGTGTGTGTGTGTGTGTGTGTGTGTGTGTGTGTGTGTGTGTGTGTGTTAACCCCTTTATTCCTTTGTGCATGGGAGTGGACCTGGAATTCAAAGCAGTGTCAGTCTCTTGAAAATGAAATGTTGAGTGCCACTCTGATCTCATCAGGTATTCATCTCTGTCTGTCTGGCACCTCACCCAGCTCTCCACCATTACAGAACGAGTCGGGAGAGGTGTGTGTGTGTGTGTGTGTGTGTGTGTGTGTGTGTGTGTGTGTGTGTGTTTTAGTTGGGTTGGGAGAGTTCTGTGTGTTTTAGTTGGGTTGGGAGAGTTGTGTGTTTTATTTTCTGATCACACAATTTGAGCCTCTCTCATGACCGTTTAGGAACAATATTTCTAAAACAAACATAACAGAAGACTAAAATAAATAAGTTAATGCAAGATCAATGTAAAAAAAATATGTAAAATTATTACATTTAGACATGGTATGTAAATTATACTTTAATATGCACCACCGATCCACCAACCGTATTGCAAAAATGTATGAAGAAAAAAAAAACCCTTCCTGTTTCTTTCCATTTCCCCTCCCTCGCTCTCGCTCTCGCTCCGCTTCTTTATCTGCTTTTGACAAAAAAAAGAAAAAGTGGTCATTTCTCAGGAGCTCGTGAGCTGAAGTGTGTGTGTGAGTGTGTGTGTGTGTGTGTGTGTGTGTGTGTGTGTGAGGTGGAGGGGTGTGGAGGGGGCTGTAATTAATTGTCTCTTGCCTGCTCGCATCTCATTTGGGTGCTGACGCTCCAGAAGTCCATTACTGAAACAGGGAAATAATTAAACTTTGGCGAGATTCTCCCTGATAGCAACGGAGCTGCGCCGTCAGACACGTGAACCAGAGGAAACTCCCTCACGTGCTCAGTACCC
This sequence comes from Brachyhypopomus gauderio, assembly GCF_052324685.1. Classification (NCBI taxonomy): domain Eukaryota; kingdom Metazoa; phylum Chordata; class Actinopteri; order Gymnotiformes; family Hypopomidae; genus Brachyhypopomus; species Brachyhypopomus gauderio. The sequence continues at coordinate 29,778 of NW_027507395.1, forward strand.
CCTGGAGGCCAGAACCATACCCCCCCCCCCCCCCCCCCCCAAACCGCAACATCAGCGGCTAATTAAGGAAAAGCCAGAGTCAGACTATTCTAGTAGCGCATTGAACGAGAGAGAGAGAGAGAATGAGAGAGAGAGAAAGAGAGATAGAGAGAAAGAGAGAAAGAGAGAGAGAGAGAGAGAGAGAGAGAGAACGAGAGAGCACGCGCAGAGACGACCGTAACAGTGTCGTTGCACGGCCGGCGTGAATCTAGTTTGATAAAAACGAGTGCAGTGATGAGTTGAAAAGCGACAGACGATGAAAACGGATGAACTGCTCCGTGTTGTGCAGCTTGCACGTGGGACGGACTGCTTAGACGTCACGGGACCTCGTGACCCCAAACCCAACCCACCCCAACCCCCAAACCACCCCCGAAATCGTCGAACCAGCCTCTCATTTTAACACCCCTCGTCTTCCGTCTCTAATAATTAGCAGCAGTCCTTCCACTGTACGCATTTTAAAGCTCCGTCATTAATAATGTATTTTAATCACAATGCTGAGCTCAAGGCTCTGTAACACAAAGCGTCTCTCCTGCCCGTCCGTGGCTCATTTGTGCTCTCACACCCTAGAAGTCTCTAATATTTCACTGTGGATTCTGCGGCTAATGAATTCATTTGTGAGGTTCAAGATTCAATCTAATCAGGAGAAATTGGATAATTAAGACAAAGCGATGTGGGGGACCCTCGTTTCTGTGGAACACCCCTTATAACTCGTTTACTTGACTCAGGTAATTAACATCACACAACCGAGAATTAAAGGCAATCAAGAGCAGGCCCCACCCACCCCATTAGTACAAGAGTGCAATTAGTCTCGAGTGATTGGGTTACGGCATGAGTGACAGCTCATTCAGCCAGCCACATGTTGAATATCCTCTCCAATAGCGCCGCTGCCAATAAGAGGATGTTAAGTGCGTGTCAGGCCATTGATTAGTGGCAAGAGAGCGAGACGAAACGTCTCATGAGCAGGTAGAGTTGAGAAGCAGAACCAGTCTGAAGTTTAAACAGGAGAGTGCCAGCAGTGCGTCTCCAAGTGAGGTGGTTATTATTCATTACACTTACTCCAGATGCCCGTTACCGAGACGCAGACACTTCTGTGCCTGCTGCTGGGGGTTGCTGAGGTTAATGAGGTCAAAGGCCACAGGCGGTTCCTTCCTGTCAATGAAACACTAAAACTCGTGATGAATCAGTAGTTGTTCAGAGATACAGCGCTGTTTCCCTCGCACACGTCAACGTGCGGCACATACCCTCAAACATGCTGTGGTGTTTTTTTATGTGAACAGGAACGATATCACAAAACCTTCTGTTGGTGGCATTCTTGTGTCACCTGAACTCAGGATTTCCTGATGAAAGGCACAGAAACGAACGATCAAAGATGGCCGAGTGGAAAATCGAATCAAAGGATCCATGCTGATGTTAATTTCATAAAGCGTAGCTTCCCCCGAGGACTACGGCGAGCTCCATATGTCTACAGTTAGGATGTAGCGTTTCCTCAGGCTGCCGGATCTCGTGCCTCTCTGTACGGAGGCCCTACCTGGGTCCAGACTCGCTTACGGAGGGCGGATGGATGGATCAGCTCTCTGGGCTGGCAGTGTGTGCAGAGAGGCACGTGTGTGGGTGAAGCGCTGATCGCACCAAAGCCCCGTAAGACCTCATCAATCAATCACAGAGCAGGCAATAAATCAGCATGCTGTTCTAAGATCAGACTCGTATTCGGGTCAGCTCCAGCGCATGGCTTTGACTCTGTGTGTGTGTGTGTGTGTGTGTGTGTGTGTGTGTGTGTGTGTGTGTGTGTGTGTATGTGTGGGTGTGTCATGAAGAGTTAGTGTAAAGTATCTGGGGTGTACAGTAGGGGGTATCTGGTTGATGTATTTGCTTTCTAACAACCTTTGAAGAACAATTGTCTCTTGGGTAGTGAAAGTAACCTAAATTTGTGGCCAGAACATTACCCTAAAGACCTGGCCATAAAGCACCGTCATCACCCTCTGCGTGTGTGTGTGTGTGTGTGTGTGTGTGTGTGTGTGGGGGAGAGAGAGATGGTCATGGTAGGGGAGAAATGAAGTAAAGGCATTTATCACTGTCAGCTTTGCTTGTGTGTCTGTTGTAAATCCTGTGATTTTTTTTCCCCCACCCCACCCACACACCACCAACCACACACGAGCTACTCAACCTTCACCCAGGCCCCTCCAGGGTAGCCCCACCCCACCCACACACCACCAACCACACACGAGCTACTCAACCTTCACCCAGGCCCCTCCAGGGTAGCCCCACCCCTGCCAAACACCACCAACCACACACGAGCTACTCAACCTTCACCCAGGCCCCTCCAGGGTAGCCCCACCCCACCCACACACCACCAACCACACACGAGCTACTCAACCTTCACCCAGGCCCCTCCAGGGTAGCCCCACCCCACCCACACACCACCAACCACACACGAGCTACTCAACCTTCACCCAGGCCCCTCCAGGGTAGCCCCACCCCACCCACACACCACCAACCACACACGAGCTACTCAACCTTCACCCAGGCCCCTCCAGGGTAGCCCCACCCCTGCCAAACACCACCAACCACACACGAGCTACTCAACCTTCACCCAGGCCCCTCCAGGGTAGCCCCACCCCACCCACACACCACCAACCACACGCGAGCTACTCAACCTTCACCCAGGCCACTCCAGGGTAGCCCCACCCCACCCACACACCACCAACCACACACGAGCTACTCAACCTTCACCCAGGCCACTCCAGACTAGCCCCACCCCTGCCAAACACCCCGCCTTCTGTAAGGACCTGTTTTTGGCTCCATACAGAACAAACCCGCTTGTCCTACGGGACACGTCCACATACAGGCATGTTCTAGGGCTGCTTTTACGTCCTTCAGCATGCTTACACAGTCAGCACATGTTCAGGACGGGACGGTCCGAGCAGGGGGAGGATCTGTGGAGAACCGCTACCATCCTGTCACACCTGACACTGTCCAAACAAATTCGTTCTTGCAACGTTCTCTGCTAGCCCACACGCTCGCTGTATTCCCACAGAACTGATGACGGGATATATATAATAGATGTGTGTGTGTGTGTGTGTGTGTGTGTGTGTGTGTGTGTGTGTGTGTGTGTGTGTGCGCGCACTTCTGCCCTCGGGGAGTCCTCAGTTTTGCATGTATTAATGAATGTAACATCCCGATGAACAATAAAACATGACAATGCATGTGGAGATGTATGAGAGCCAAACAGTCTCAGACTGGACCAACACAGTTTCAGACTGGACCGGTGTGTGTTAGTGGGACTGGTGTGTGTTAGTGGGAAGGGTGTGTTAGTGGGACCGGTGTGTGTTAGTGGGAAGGGTGTGTGTTAGTGAGACCGGTTTGTGTTAGTGGGACGGGTGTGTGTTAGTGGGACAGGTGTGTGTTAGTGGGACGGGTGTGTGTTAGTGGGAAGGGTGTGTGTTAGTGGGACAGGTGTGTGTTAGTGGGAAGGGTGTGTGTTAGTGGGACGGGTGTGTGTTAGTGGGACGGGTGTGTGTTAGTGGGACAGGTGTGTGTTAGTGGGAAGGGTGTGTGTTAGTGGGACGGGTGTGTGTTAGTGGGACGGGTGTGTGTTAGTGGGACAGGTGTGTGTTAGTGGGACGGGTGTGTGTTAGTGGGACGGGTGTGTGTTAGTGGGACAGGTGTGTGTTAGTGGGAAGGGTGTGTGTTAGTGAGACCGGTTTGTGTTAGTGGGAAGGGTGTGTGTTAGTGAGACCGGTTTGTGTTAGTGGGAAGGGTGTGTGTTAGTGGGACGGGTGTGTGTTAGTGGGACAGGTGTGTGTTAGTGGGAAGGGTGTGTGTTAGTGGGACGGGTGTGTGTTAGTGGGATGGGTGTGTGTTAGTGGGAAGGGTGTGTGTTAGTGGGACGGGTGTGTGTTAGTGGGACAGGTGTGTGTTAGTGGGAAGGGTGTGTGTTAGTGGGATGGGTGTGTGTTAGTGGGACCGGTGTGTGTTAGTGGGACGGGTGTGTGTTAGTGGGACAGGTGTGTGTTAGTGGGAAGGGTGTGTGTTAGTGGGACGGGTGTGTGTTAGTGGGACGGGTGTGTGTTAGTGGGAAGGGTGTGTGTTAGTGGGACCGGTGTGTGTTAGTGGGACCGGATCCAACTAACATTTCCTACAAACCCCGGTGGCCGGTCTCTTTGGCCCACACCAATTCTCACTGTGGCTGGGCCTTGCGTCCCAAGGCGAGTGGTGAGGAGGGCAGGTTGTGACTTGCCCCTCTGCAGGGGGGCGGTTCACGATAGCTCCGCCCCCCTCGGCTCCATCACACACTCCCTTGAGCCCTCACCACGAATGTCTCTTCCTCTCCCGATTCAAAATGGAAATGATCGAGAAAATAGGGAAATATAAAAATTAAAGAGCATGGAGCCCACTGACTGTAACCCATTGTGTGTGTGTGTGTGTGTGTGTGTGTGTGTGTGTGTGTGTGTGTGAGAGAGACTGCATGTGTATTCACTGTTCTTTCACTTTCTCTCTGCTCGTATGAATTCATGTGACTAATAAACTAGGTTATGCTTTTGGCTGTTACAGATCAATATTCATTACAGGCCCGACTTACAGTGGAGAAAAGTGACATTTTCAGAATGTGTTTGCCAGGGGCCGTATGTCTGGTCACTTTGAATAATAACTCTGCTCTCAGTGGAACAGTTTATCAGGACATCAAGATCGTGAGACGCACGCAGAGGCGTAACTAACAAAGTTACGCTGCACACCAACGTTCCCTCTGATCCAGAGGGCCAACACCATTCTGGTTCATTCATCTGCTTCCATTTAGAGACAACGAACCAAAGAGACGGAAACAAGGAAGTGCTCTCATGGAGAGAGAGAGAGAGAGAGAGAGAGAGAGAGAGAGAGAGAGGGGGGGGGGGTTTGGCAGGCAGCCAGAACTGTTCAATAAACTCCAGTGGTCGCAGTGGTGCCGTAGTCTGATCTGTTTGGCGTCCAAAGCTCCACACACTATCCAGATTAAATACGACTGTCACCAACACAAACGCTAGCAGGACAGGTGCTTGCTCTTTCTCTCTCTCTCTCTCTCTCTCTCTCTCTCACACACACACACACACACACACACACAATTCCTGCTATTTTCCTGTCGCATACATGACAGTTTCAATTGAGATTATGATGGTCCTGTCTCTTCCTAAACCCTCTGTGCAGATATTACAGTATTTATACAAGCTACTGAACAGGCTTATTTACATTTTAATTCTCTCTCTCTCTCTCTCTCTCTCTCTCTCTCCCTGACTGCAGTCTATCTAGCCTAAGGCACTAAGTGGAATCAGTCACAGCTCCACGATCAGCCTGGGTGGGGTGATAGACCACAACCTCCCACCCAACGCAAGGAACACGTGTCCCCCGACTGCATTGGTCTGTTCAGTTCACACTATCTCCCTCTCTATCTCTCTTTCTCTCCCTCTATCTCTCTTCCTCTTCCTCTCTTCCTCTCTCTATCTCTCTCTCCATCACAGTCTATATTGCCTGCCTCTCTGTCAGAAAGTCATTTTATATGGTGTTATATATATATATACATACATACACACACACACACACACACACACCACACACATGCATGTATATATATATATATATATTTTATTATTTCTTTTCTTCCATGGGGGCACGAATGGGTTGAGGTTCATCATAAGAGCAGAGGAGAAGAGGGACCTCTGATTGGGGGGGGGGGGGGGGGGGTGTTGGAGATGGGCCCAACGCTGAGGTGAATAGTGCATTTATACCATGAGACACCAGCATGAACTCAGCTGGACTGTCTGGAAATTTTTCTCCTCTGAACCTCATTCCAAAGGTCCAATTCAGGAACTGCAGGCAGTAAGACGCTAGCAGACAAGACCTTGAAGGCCACCCTCAGATCTGGCCTCTAACTTAGCCTCAGGAGTCTTAGCACGGTACTCATGAATTATAAAGCGATACACGCGCCCACCACACACACCACACACACACACTATCATGGGAAAATACTAGTTTGAAAGCAAAACTTGCACATGCACCTGTGAACCCCTTTCTTACATATCGTACCAGTGGGCCGGGTAGGGTGTGAGTTTCAGTGGATACAGAGAAGCTAATCTAAAAATGACGACCCTCCTCCCCCCCCCCCCCCCCCCCCCCCCCCCCACACACACACACACACAGCACAAATCCAAACACCAGCAGAGAGAAGTGTGAGGACAAAAACCTGACTCATTCCTCACCGCCGTCATGCAACAAACGTTTGCATTGCCACTGCTGAGGACGTGTAACCCCCCCATCAAACGAGTTCTCACTCACACAGCACCACCCGAACCTACAGCCTCCACACACACATCAGGCACTTTATACTCCTCGCATCTCTCTCTCTCTCTCTCTCTCTCTCCATTTCTCTATCTCCATCTCTCTCTTTCCCACCCTCCTCTTCCTTTAGAGTTGGCACACGCGCCGTGGCAGTATCTGTCTCTCTTCAGGGGAAACGCAGTTATTGGCTTGTGAAATTACAAAATAACGAAGTAAAAATGAGCAGCTCACTCTCTGTTTTCTGTCGTCGCACACATCTGATAAAGACAGACAGACAGACAGACAGACAGGACAGAGGAGAGAGAGAGAGACCGATAGACAAGGAGACTGAAAAAGAACTGGGTGAGACAGAAAAAACAGATAGATAAAAGAGAAAATGAGAGAGAAGCAATGGAGGAGATGAAAAGAAAGAATGTTTGGATAAAGATCCCGCTCTCTGAGGGTAAGAGACGCTGGAATAGCTTATCACAGTCCTGGATCAATGCACCGCCATGCAGAGACATTGGTGTGTGTGTGTGTGTGTGTGTGTGTGTGTGTGTGTGTGTGTGTGTGTGTGTGTGTGTGTGTGAGATTGTTTCATCCACATTGGTTTGCATAGCGATACTGAAACACATAAAACTCGCATACAGTATTCACTAGGCATTTTGCACAGCTGAACTATACTGCCCATGATAATACAGATCACACACACACACACACACACACACACACACACACACACACACACACACACACTATCTTTATCTAGAAAGATAAAATGTGATAGAGAATAGAGACAAAAAGATGAATCCAAACTTTCCAGTAAATCATTGAAGTGCTTCTCTGCTGTCTGCCTGGGTTTCCCCTGTCCAACGAATGTCCTCATGTCCCTGTGCCTGCACTCACACCCGTCCCACTAACACACCCCCGTCTGACTAACACACACCCGTCTGACTAACACACCCCTTCCCCACTAACACACACCGGTCCCACTAACACACACCCTTTCCACTAACACACACCTGTCCCACTAACACACACCCATCCCACTAACACACACCCGTCCCACTAACACACACCTGTCTCACTAACTCACACCCGTCCCACTAACTCACACCCGTCCCACTAACTCACACCCCGTCCCACTAACACACACTCTTTTCACTAACACACACCCGTCCCACTAACACACACCCCGTCCCACTAACACACACCCGTCTCACTAACTCACACCCGTCCCACTAACACACACCCGTCCCACTAACACACACCCGTCCCAATAACACACACGCTTTCCACTAACACACACCCGTCCCACTAACACACACCCTTTCCACTAACCACACACCGGTCCCACTAACACACACCGGTCCCCACTAACACACACCCTTCCCACTAA
>NW_027507396.1:0-42340 GCF_052324685.1 Brachyhypopomus gauderio
ACAGCTTGTTATCACATCCAAACACTGTTTTGGAACAAAATATGAGTTTTCAGTTCATTCTTCAAAAGTTGCACTTTTGCCACAAGTTATGCTCAGAAACACTGTTTAGAGCTCTTACAACGCCAGCAAACGCTGTTTTGAACGCCTTAATGCAAGCCTTACCTACTTGTTAGGAAATGCATGTGTAACATTACAAACATGATAAAACAGCTTGTTATCACATCCAAACACTGTTTTGGAACAAAATATGAGTTTTCAGTTCATTCTTCAAAAGTTGCACTTTTGCCACAAGTTATGCTCAGAAACACTGTTTAGAGCTCTTACAACGCCAGCAAACGCTGTTTTGAACGCCTTAATGCAAGCCTTACCTACTTGTTAGGAAATGCATGTGTAACAATACAAACATGATAAAACAGCTTGTTATCACATCCACTGTTTTAGAACAAAATATGAGTTTTCAGTTCATTCTTCAAAAGTTGCACTTTTGCTCCAAGTTATGCTCAGAAACACTGTTTAGAGCGCTTACAGCGCCAGCAAACGCTGTTTTGAACGCCTTAATGCAAGCCTTACCTACTTGTTAGAAAATGGATGTGTAACATTACAAACATGATAAAACAGCTTGTTATCACATCCAAACACTGTTTTGGAACAAAATATGAGTTTTCAGTTCATTCTTCAAAAGTTGCACTTTTGCCACAAGTTATGCTCAGAAACACTGTTTAGAGCTCTTACAACGCCAGCAAACGCTGTTTTGAACGCCTTAATGCAAGCCTTACCTACTTGTTAGGAAATGCATGTGTAACATTACAAACATGATAAAACAGCTTGTTATCACATCCAAACACTGTTTTAGAACAAAATATGAGTTTTCAGTTCATTCTTCAAAAGTTGCACTTTTGCTCCAAGTTATGCTCAGAAACACTGTTTAGAGCGCTTACAGCGCCAGCAAACGCTGTTTTGAACGCCTTAATGCAAGACTTACTACTTGTTAGGAAATGCATGTGTAACAATACAAACATGATAAAACAGCTTGTTATCACATCCAAACACTGTTTTAGAACAAAATATGAGTTTTCAGTTCATTCTTCAAAAGTTGCACTTTTGCTCCAAGTTATGCTCAGAAACACTGTTTAGAGCGCTTACAGCGCCAGCAAACGCTGTTTTGAACGCCTTAATGCAAGCCTTACCTACTTGTTAGGAAATGCATGTGTAACATTACAAACATGATAAAACAGCTTGTTATCACATCCAAACACTGTTTTAGAACAAAATATGAGTTTTCAGTTCATTCTTCAAAAGTTGCACTTTTGCTCCAAGTTGTGCTCAGAAACACTGTTTAGAGCTCTTACAGCGCCAGCAAACGCTGTTTTGAACGCCTTAATGCAAGCCTTACCTACTTGTTAGAAAATGGATGTGTAACATTACAAACATGATAAAACAGCTTGTTATCACATCCAAACACTGTTTTGGAACAAAATATGAGTTTTCAGTTCATTCTTCAAAAGTTGCACTTTTGCCACAAGTTATGCTCAGAAACACTGTTTAGAGCTCTTACAACGCCAGAAAACGCTGTTTTGAACGCCTTAATGCAAGCCTTACCTACTTGTTAGGAAATGCATGTGTAACATTACAAACATGATAAAACAGCTTGTTATCACATCCAAACACTGTTTTAGAACAAAATATGAGTTTTCAGTTCATTCTTCAAAAGTTGCACTTTTGCTCCAAGTTATGCTCAGAAACACTGTTTAGAGCGCTTACAGCGCCAGCAAACGCTGTTTTGAACGCCTTAATGCAAGACTTACTACTTGTTAGGAAATGCATGTGTAACAATACAAACATGATAAAACAGCTTGTTATCACATCCAAACACTGTTTTAGAACAAAATATGAGTTTTCAGTTCATTCTTCAAAAGTTGCACTTTTGCTCCAAGTTATGCTCAGAAACACTGTTTAGAGCGCTTACAGCGCCAGCAAACGCTGTTTTGAACGCCTTAATGCAAGCCTTACCTACTTGTTAGGAAATGCATGTGTAACATTACAAACATGATAAAACAGCTTGTTATCACATCCAAACACTGTTTTAGAACAAAATATGAGTTTTCAGTTCATTCTTCAAAAGTTGCACTTTTGCTCCAAGTTGTGCTCAGAAACACTGTTTAGAGCTCTTACAGCGCCAACAAACGCTGTTTTGAACGCCTTAATGCAAGCCTTACCTACTTGTTAGAAAATGGATGTGTAACATTACAAACATGATAAAACAGCTTGTTATCACATCCAAACACTGTTTTAGAACAAAATATGAGTTTTCAGTTCATGCTTCAAAAGTTGCACTTTTGCTCCAAGTTATGCTCAGAAACACTGTTTAGAGCGCTTACAGCGCCAGCAAACGCTGTTTTGAACGCCTTAATGCAAGCCTTACCTACTTGTTAGGAAATGCATGTGTAACATTACAAACATGATAAAACAGCTTGTTATCACATCCAAACACTGTTTTGGAACAAAATATGAGTTTTCAGTTCATTCTTCAAAAGTTGCACTTTTGCCACAAGTTATGCTCAGAAACACTGTTTAGAGCTCTTACAACGCCAGCAAACGCTGTTTTGAACGCCTTAATGCAAGCCTTACCTACTTGTTAGGAAATGCATGTGTAACATTACAAACATGATAAAACAGCTTGTTATCACATCCAAACACTGTTTTGGAACAAAATATGAGTTTTCAGTTCATTCTTCAAAAGTTGCACTTTTGCCACAAGTTATGCTCAGAAACACTGTTTAGAGCTCTTACAACGCCAGCAAACGCTGTTTTGAACGCCTTAATGCAAGCCTTACCTACTTGTTAGGAAATGCATGTGTAACAATACAAACATGATAAAACAGCTTGTTATCACATCCACTGTTTTAGAACAAAATATGAGTTTTCAGTTCATTCTTCAAAAGTTGCACTTTTGCTCCAAGTTATGCTCAGAAACACTGTTTAGAGCGCTTACAGCGCCAGCAAACGCTGTTTTGAACGCCTTAATGCAAGCCTTACCTACTTGTTAGAAAATGGATGTGTAACATTACAAACATGATAAAACAGCTTGTTATCACATCCAAACACTGTTTTGGAACAAAATATGAGTTTTCAGTTCATTCTTCAAAAGTTGCACTTTTGCTCCAAGTTATGCTCAGAAACACTGTTTTAGAGCTCTTACAACGCCAGCAAACGCTGTTTTGAACGCCTTAATGCAAGCCTTACCTACTTTTTAGGAAATGCATGTGTAACATTACAAACATGATAAAACAGCTTGTTATCACATCCAAACACTGTTTTGGAACAAAATATGAGTTTTCAGTTCATTCTTCAAAAGTTGCACTTTTGCCACAAGTTATGCTCAGAAACACTGTTTAGAGCTCTTACAACGCCAGCAAACGCTGTTTTGAACGCCTTAATGCAAGCCTTACCTACTTGTTAGGAAATGCATGTGTAACATTACAAACATGATAAAACAGCTTGTTATCACATCCAAACACTGTTTTGGAACAAAATATGAGTTTTCAGTTCATTCTTCAAAAGTTGCACTTTTGCCACAAGTTATGCTCAGAAACACTGTTTAGAGCTCTTACAACGCCAGCAAACGCTGTTTTGAACGCCCTTAATGCAAGCCTTACCTACTTGTTAGGAAATGCATGTGTAACAATACAAACATGATAAAACAGCTTGTTATCACATCCAAACACTGTTTTAGAACAAAATATGAGTTTTCAGTTCATTCTTCAAAAGTTGCACTTTTGCTCCAAGTTATGCTCAGAAACACTGTTTAGAGCGCTTACAGCGCCAGCAAACGCTGTTTTGAACGCCTTAATGCAAGCCTTACCTACTTGGTTAGGAAATGCATGTGTAACATTACAAACATGATAAAACAGCTTGTTATCACATCCAAACACTGTTTTAGAACAAAATATGAGTTTTCAGTTCATTCTTCAAAAGTTGCACTTTTGCTCCAAGTTATGCTCAGAAACACTGTTTAGAGCGCTTACAGCGCCAGCAAACGCTGTTTTGAACGCCTTAATGCAAGACTTACTACTTGTTAGGAAATGCATGTGTAACAATACAAACATGATAAAACAGCTTGTTATCACATCCAAACACTGTTTTAGAACAAAATATGAGTTTTCAGTTCATTCTTCAAAAGTTGCACTTTTGCTCCAAGTTATGCTCAGAAACACTGTTTAGAGCGCTTACAGCGCCAGCAAACGCTGTTTTGAACGCCTTAATGCAAGCCTTACCTACTTGTTAGGAAATGCATGTGTAACATTACAAACATGATAAAACAGCTTGTTATCACATCCAAACACTGTTTTAGAACAAAATATGAGTTTTCAGTTCATTCTTCAAAAGTTGCACTTTTGCTCCAAGTTGTGCTCAGAAACACTGTTTAGAGCTCTTACAGCGCCAGCAAACGCTGTTTTGAACGCCTTAATGCAAGCCTTACCTACTTGTTAGAAAATGGATGTGTAACATTACAAACATGATAAAACAGCTTGTTATCACATCCAAACACTGTTTTGGAACAAAATATGAGTTTTCAGTTCATTCTTCAAAAGTTGCACTTTTGCCACAAGTTATGCTCAGAAACACTGTTTAGAGCTCTTACAACGCCAGAAAACGCTGTTTTGAACGCCTTAATGCAAGCCTTACCTACTTGTTAGGAAATGCATGTGTAACATTACAAACATGATAAAACAGCTTGTTATCACATCCAAACACTGTTTTAGAACAAAATATGAGTTTTCAGTTCATTCTTCAAAAGTTGCACTTTTGCTCCAAGTTATGCTCAGAAACACTGTTTAGAGCGCTTACAGCGCCAGCAAACGCTGTTTTGAACGCCTTAATGCAAGACTTACTACTTGTTAGGAAATGCATGTGTAACAATACAAACATGATAAAACAGCTTGTTATCACATCCAAACACTGTTTTAGAACAAAATATGAGTTTTCAGTTCATTCTTCAAAAGTTGCACTTTTGCTCCAAGTTATGCTCAGAAACACTGTTTAGAGCGCTTACAGCGCCAGCAAACGCTGTTTTGAACGCCTTAATGCAAGCCTTACCTACTTGTTAGGAAATGCATGTGTAACATTACAAACATGATAAAACAGCTTGTTATCACATCCAAACACTGTTTTAGAACAAAATATGAGTTTTCAGTTCATTCTTCAAAAGTTGCACTTTTGCTCCAAGTTGTGCTCAGAAACACTGTTTAGAGCTCTTACAGCGCCAGCAAACGCTGTTTTGAACGCCTTAATGCAAGCCTTACCTACTTGTTAGAAAATGGATGTGTAACATTACAAACATGATAAAACAGCTTGTTATCACATCCAAACACTGTTTTAGAACAAAATATGAGTTTTCAGTTCATTCTTCAAAAGTTGCACTTTTGCTCCAAGTTATGCTCAGAAACACGTTTAGAGCGCTTACAGCGCCAGCAAACGCTGTTTTGAACGCCTTAATGCAAGACTTACTACTTGTTAGGAAATGCATGTGTAACATTACAAACATGATAAAACAGCTTGTTATCACATCCAAACACTGTTTTGGAACAAAATATGAGTTTTCAGTTCATTCTTCAAAAGTTGCACTTTTGCCACAAGTTATGCTCAGAAACACTGTTTAGAGCTCTTACAACGCCAGCAAACGCTGTTTTGAACGCCTTAATGCAAGCCTTACCTACTTGTTAGGAAATGCATGTGTAACATTACAAACATGATAAAACAGCTTGTTATCACATCCAAACACTGTTTTGGAACAAAATATGAGTTTTCAGTTCATTCTTCAAAAGTTGCACTTTTGCCACAAGTTATGCTCAGAAACACTGTTTAGAGCTCTTACAACGCCAGCAAACGCTGTTTTGAACGCCTTAATGCAAGCCTTACCTACTTGTTAGGAAATGCATGTGTAACATTACAAACATGATAAAACAGCTTGTTATCACATCCAAACACTGTTTTGGAACAAAATATGAGTTTTCAGTTCATTCTTCAAAAGTTGCACTTTTGCCACAAGTTATGCTCAGAAACACTGTTTAGAGCTCTTACAACGCCAGCAAACGCTGTTTTGAACGCCTTAATGCAAGCCTTACCTACTTGTTAGGAATGCATGTGTAACAATACAAACATGATAAAACAGCTTGTTATCACATCCAAACACTGTTTTAGAACAAAATATGAGTTTTCAGTTCATTCTTCAAAAGTTGCACTTTTGCTCCAAGTTATGCTCAGAAACACTGTTTAGAGCGCTTACAGCGCCAGCAAACGCTGTTTTGAACGCCTTAATGCAAGCCTTACCTACTTGTTAGGAAATGCATGTGTAACATTACAAACATGATAAAACAGCTTGTTATCACATCCAAACACTGTTTTAGAACAAAATATGAGTTTTCAGTTCATTCTTCAAAAGTTGCACTTTTGCTCCAAGTTATGCTCAGAAACACTGTTTAGAGCGCTTACAGCGCCAGCAAACGCTGTTTTGAACGCCTTAATGCAAGACTTACTACTTGTTAGGAAATGCATGTGTAACAATACAAACATGATAAAACAGCTTGTTATCACATCCAAACACTGTTTTAGAACAAAATATGAGTTTTCAGTTCATTCTTCAAAAGTTGCACTTTTGCTCCAAGTTATGCTCAGAAACACTGTTTAGAGCGCTTACAGCGCCAGCAAACGCTGTTTTGAACGCCTTAATGCAAGCCTTACCTACTTGTTAGGAAATGCATGTGTAACATTACAAACATGATAAAACAGCTTGTTATCACATCCAAACACTGTTTTAGAACAAAATATGAGTTTTCAGTTCATTCTTCAAAAGTTGCACTTTTGCTCCAAGTTGTGCTCAGAAACACTGTTTAGAGCTCTTACAGCGCCAGCAAACGCTGTTTTGAACGCCTTAATGCAAGCCTTACCTACTTGTTAGAAAATGGATGTGTAACATTACAAACATGATAAAACAGCTTGTTATCACATCCAAACACTGTTTTGGAACAAAATATGAGTTTTCAGTTCATTCTTCAAAAGTTGCACTTTTGCCACAAGTTATGCTCAGAAACACTGTTTAGAGCTCTTACAACGCCAGAAAACGCTGTTTTGAACGCCTTAATGCAAGCCTTACCTACTTGTTAGGAAATGCATGTGTAACATTACAAACATGATAAAACAGCTTGTTATCACATCCAAACACTGTTTTAGAACAAAATATGAGTTTTCAGTTCATTCTTCAAAAGTTGCACTTTTGCTCCAAGTTATGCTCAGAAACACTGTTTAGAGCGCTTACAGCGCCAGCAAACGCTGTTTTGAACGCCTTAATGCAAGACTTACTACTTGTTAGGAAATGCATGTGTAACAATACAAACATGATAAAACAGCTTGTTATCACATCCAAACACTGTTTTAGAACAAAATATGAGTTTTCAGTTCATTCTTCAAAAGTTGCACTTTTGCTCCAAGTTATGCTCAGAAACACTGTTTAGAGCGCTTACAGCGCCAGCAAACGCTGTTTTGAACGCCTTAATGCAAGCCTTACCTACTTGTTAGGAAATGCATGTGTAACATTACAAACATGATAAAACAGCTTGTTATCACATCCAAACACTGTTTTAGAACAAAATATGAGTTTTCAGTTCATTCTTCAAAAGTTGCACTTTTGCTCCAAGTTGTGCTCAGAAACACTGTTTAGAGCTCTTACAGCGCCAGCAAACGCTGTTTTGAACGCCTTAATGCAAGCCTTACCTACTTGTTAGAAAATGGATGTGTAACATTACAAACATGATAAAACAGCTTGTTATCACATCCAAACACTGTTTTAGAACAAAATATGAGTTTTCAGTTCATTCTTCAAAAGTTGCACTTTTGCTCCAAGTTATGCTCAGAAACACGTTTAGAGCGCTTACAGCGCCAGCAAACGCTGTTTTGAACGCCTTAATGCAAGACTTACTACTTGTTAGGAAATGCATGTGTAACATTACAAACATGATAAAACAGCTTGTTATCACATCCAAACACTGTTTTGGAACAAAATATGAGTTTTCAGTTCATTCTTCAAAAGTTGCACTTTTGCCACAAGTTATGCTCAGAAACACTGTTTAGAGCTCTTACAACGCCAGCAAACGCTGTTTTGAACGCCTTAATGCAAGCCTTACCTACTTGTTAGGAAATGCATGTGTAACATTACAAACATGATAAAACAGCTTGTTATCACATCCAAACACTGTTTTAGAACAAAATATGAGTTTTCAGTTCATTCTTCAAAAGTTGCACTTTTGCTCCAAGTTATGCTCAGAAACACTGTTTAGAGCGCTTACAGCGCCAGCAAACGCTGTTTTGAACGCCTTAATGCAAGCCTTACCTACTTGTTAGGAAATGCATGTGTAACATTACAAACATGATAAAACAGCTTGTTATCACATCCAAACACTGTTTTAGAACAAAATATGAGTTTTCAGTTCATTCTTCAAAAGTTGCACTTTTGCTCCAAGTTATGCTCAGAAACACTGTTTAGAGCGCTTACAGCGCCAGCAAACGCTGTTTTGAACGCCTTAATGCAAGACTTACTACTTGTTAGGAAATGCATGTGTAACAATACAAACATGATAAAACAGCTTGTTATCACATCCCATCCAAACACTGTTTTAGAACAAAATATGAGTTTTCAGTTCATGCTTCAAAAGTTGCACTTTTGCTCCAAGTTATGCTCAGAAACACTGTTTAGAGCGCTTACAGCGCCAGCAAACGCTGTTTTGAACGCCTTAATGCAAGCCTTACCTACTTGTTAGGAAATGCATGTGTAACATTACAAACATGATAAAACAGCTTGTTATCAATCCAAACACTGTTTTAGAACAAAATATGAGTTTTCAGTTCATGCTTCAAAAGTTGCACTTTTGCTCCAAGTTGTGCTCAGAAACACTGTTTAGAGCTCTTACAGCGCCAGCAAACGCTGTTTTGAACGCCTTAATGCAAGCCTTACCTACTTGTTAGAAATGGATGTGTAACATTACAAACATGATAAAACAGCTTGTTATCACATCCAAACACTGTTTTGGAACAAAATATGAGTTTTCAGTTCATTCTTCAAAAGTTGCACTTTTGCCACAAGTTATGCTCAGAAACACTGTTTAGAGCTCTTACAACGCCAGCAAACGCTGTTTTGAACGCCTTAATGCAAGCCTTACCTACTTGTTAGGAAATGCATGTGTAACATTACAAACATGATAAAACAGCTTGTTATCACATCCAAACACTGTTTTGGAACAAAATATGAGTTTTCAGTTCATTCTTCAAAAGTTGCACTTTTGCCACAAGTTATGCTCAGAAACACTGTTTAGAGCTCTTACAACGCAGCAAACGCTGTTTTGAACGCCTTAATGCAAGCCTTACCTACTTGTTAGGAAATGCATGTGTAACATTACAAACATGATAAAACAGCTTGTTATCACATCCAAACACTGTTTTGGAACAAAATATGAGTTTTCAGTTCATTCTTCAAAAGTTGCACTTTTGCCACAAGTTATGCTCAGAAACACTGTTTAGAGCTCTTACAACGCCAGCAAACGCTGTTTTGAACGCCTTAATGCAAGCCTTACCTACTTGTTAGGAAATGCATGTGTAACAATACAAACATGATAAAACAGCTTGTTATCACATCCAAACACTGTTTTAGAACAAAATATGAGTTTTCAGTTCATTCTCAAAAGTTGCACTTTTGCTCCAAGTTATGCTCAGAAACACTGTTTAGAGCGCTTACAGCGCCAGCAAACGCTGTTTTGAACGCCTTAATGCAAGCCTTACCTACTTGTTAGGAAATGCATGTGTAACATTACAAACATGATAAAACAGCTTGTTATCACATCCAAACACTGTTTTAGAACAAAATATGAGTTTTCAGTTCATTCTTCAAAAGTTGCACTTTTGCTCCAAGTTATGCTCAGAAACACTGTTTAGAGCGCTTACAGCGCCAGCAAACGCTGTTTTGAACGCCTTAATGCAAGACTTACTACTTGTTAGGAAATGCATGTGTAACAATACAAACATGATAAAACAGCTTGTTATCACATCCAAACACTGTTTAGAACAAAATATGAGTTTTCAGTTCATTCTTCAAAAGTTGCACTTTTGCTCCAAGTTATGCTCAGAAACACTGTTTAGAGCGCTTACAGCGCCAGCAAACGCTGTTTTGAACGCCTTAATGCAAGCCTTACCTACTTGTTAGGAAATGCATGTGTAACATTACAAACATGATAAAACAGCTTGTTATCACATCCAAACACTGTTTTAGAACAAAATATGAGTTTTCAGTTCATTCTTCAAAAGTTGCACTTTTGCTCCAAGTTGTGCTCAGAAACACTGTTTAGAGCTCTTACAGCGCCAGCAAACGCTGTTTTGAACGCCTTAATGCAAGCCTTACCTACTTGTTAGAAAATGGATGTGTAACATTACAAACATGATAAAACAGCTTGTTATCACATCCAAACACTGTTTTGGAACAAAATATGAGTTTTCAGTTCATTCTTCAAAAGTTGCACTTTTGCCACAAGTTATGCTCAGAAACACTGTTTAGAGCTCTTACAACGCCAGAAAACGCTGTTTTGAACGCCTTAATGCAAGCCTTACCTACTTGTTAGGAAATGCATGTGTAACATTACAAACATGATAAAACAGCTTGTTATCACATCCAAACACTGTTTTGGAACAAAATATGAGTTTTCAGTTCATTCTTCAAAAGTTGCACTTTTGCCACAAGTTATGCTCAGAAACACTGTTTAGAGCTCTTACAACGCCAGCAAACGCTGTTTTGAACGCCTTAATGCAAGCCTTACCTACTTGTTAGGAAATGCATGTGTAACAATACAAACATGATAAAACAGCTTGTTATCACATCCAAACACTGTTTTAGAACAAAATATGAGTTTTCAGTTCATTCTTCAAAAGTTGCACTTTTGCTCCAAGTTATGCTCAGAAACACTGTTTAGAGCGCTTACAGCGCCAGCAAACGCTGTTTTGAACGCCTTAATGCAAGCCTTACCTACTTGTTAGGAAATGCATGTGTAACATTACAAACATGATAAAACAGCTTGTTATCACATCCAAACACTGTTTTAGAACAAAATATGAGTTTTCAGTTCATTCTTCAAAAGTTGCACTTTTGCTCCAAGTTATGCTCAGAAACACTGTTTAGAGCGCTTACAGCGCCAGCAAACGCTGTTTTGAACGCCTTAATGCAAGACTTACTACTTGTTAGGAAATGCATGTGTAACAATACAAACATGATAAAACAGCTTGTTATCACATCCAAACACTGTTTTAGAACAAAATATGAGTTTTCAGTTCATTCTTCAAAAGTTGCACTTTTGCTCCAAGTTATGCTCAGAAACACTGTTTAGAGCGCTTACAGCGCCAGCAAACGCTGTTTTGAACGCCTTAATGCAAGCCTTACCTACTTGTTAGGAAATGCATGTGTAACATTACAAACATGATAAAACAGCTTGTTATCACATCCAAACACTGTTTTAGAACAAAATATGAGTTTTCAGTTCATTCTTCAAAAGTTGCACTTTTGCTCCAAGTTGTGCTCAGAAACACTGTTTAGAGCTCTTACAGCGCCAGCAAACGCTGTTTTGAACGCCTTAATGCAAGCCTTACCTACTTGTTAGAAAATGGATGTGTAACATTACAAACATGATAAAACAGCTTGTTATCACATCCAAACACTGTTTTGGAACAAAATATGAGTTTTCAGTTCATTCTTCAAAAGTTGCACTTTTGCCACAAGTTATGCTCAGAAACACTGTTTAGAGCTCTTACAACGCCAGAAAACGCTGTTTTGAACGCCTTAATGCAAGCCTTACCTACTTGTTAGGAAATGCATGTGTAACATTACAAACATGATAAAACAGCTTGTTATCACATCCAAACACTGTTTTAGAACAAAATATGAGTTTTCAGTTCATTCTTCAAAAGTTGCACTTTTGCTCCAAGTTATGCTCAGAAACACTGTTTAGAGCGCTTACAGCGCCAGCAAACGCTGTTTTGAACGCCTTAATGCAAGACTTACTACTTGTTAGGAAATGCATGTGTAACAATACAAACATGATAAAACAGCTTATCACATCCAAACACTGTTTTAGAACAAAATATGAGTTTTCAGTTCATTCTTCAAAAGTTGCACTTTTGCTCCAAGTTATGCTCAGAAACACTGTTTAGAGCGCTTACAGCGCCAGCAAACGCTGTTTTGAACGCCTTAATGCAAGCCTTACCTACTTGTTAGGAAATGCATGTGTAACATTACAAACATGATAAAACAGCTTGTTATCACATCCAAACACTGTTTTAGAACAAAATATGAGTTTTCAGTTCATTCTTCAAAAGTTGCACTTTTGCTCCAAGTTGTGCTCAGAAACACTGTTTAGAGCTCTTACAGCGCCAGCAAACGCTGTTTTGAACGCCTTAATGCAAGCCTTACCTACTTGTTAGAAAATGGATGTGTAACATTACAAACATGATAAAACAGCTTGTTATCACATCCAAACACTGTTTTAGAACAAAATATGAGTTTTCAGTTCATTCTTCAAAAGTTGCACTTTTGCTCCAAGTTATGCTCAGAAACACGTTTAGAGCGCTTACAGCGCCAGCAAACGCTGTTTTGAACGCCTTAATGCAAGACTTACTACTTGTTAGGAAATGCATGTGTAACATTACAAACATGATAAAACAGCTTGTTATCACATCCAAACACTGTTTTGGAACAAAATATGAGTTTTCAGTTCATTCTTCAAAAGTTGCACTTTTGCCACAAGTTATGCTCAGAAACACTGTTTAGAGCTCTTACAACGCCAGCAAACGCTGTTTTGAACGCCTTAATGCAAGCCTTACCTACTTGTTAGGAAATGCATGTGTAACATTACAAACATGATAAAACAGCTTGTTATCACATCCAAACACTGTTTTAGAACAAAATATGAGTTTTCAGTTCATTCTTCAAAAGTTGCACTTTTGCTCCAAGTTATGCTCAGAAACACTGTTTAGAGCGCTTACAGCGCCAGCAAACGCTGTTTTGAACGCCTTAATGCAAGCCTTACCTACTTGTTAGGAAATGCATGTGTAACATTACAAACATGATAAAACAGCTTGTTATCACATCCAAACACTGTTTTAGAACAAAATATGAGTTTTCAGTTCATTCTTCAAAAGTTGCACTTTTGCTCCAAGTTATGCTCAGAAACACTGTTTAGAGCGCTTACAGCGCCAGCAAACGCTGTTTTGAACGCCTTAATGCAAGACTTACTACTTGTTAGGAAATGCATGTGTAACAATACAAACATGATAAAACAGCTTGTTATCACATCCAAACACTGTTTTAGAACAAAATATGAGTTTTCAGTTCATGCTTCAAAAGTTGCACTTTTGCTCCAAGTTATGCTCAGAAACACTGTTTAGAGCGCTTACAGCGCCAGCAAACGCTGTTTTGAACGCCTTAATGCAAGCCTTACCTACTTGTTAGGAAATGCATGTGTAACATTACAAACATGATAAAACAGCTTGTTATCACATCCAAACACTGTTTTAGAACAAAATATGAGTTTTCAGTTCATTCTTCAAAAGTTGCACTTTTGCTCCAAGTTGTGCTCAGAAACACTGTTTAGAGCTCTTACAGCGCCAGCAAACGCTGTTTTGAACGCCTTAATGCAAGCCTTACCTACTTGTTAGAAAATGGATGTGTAACATTACAAACATGATAAAACAGCTTGTTATCACATCCAAACACTGTTTTGGAACAAAATATGAGTTTTCAGTTCATTCTTCAAAAGTTGCACTTTTGCCACAAGTTATGCTCAGAAACACTGTTTAGAGCTCTTACAACGCCAGCAAACGCTGTTTTGAACGCCTTAATGCAAGCCTTACCTACTTGTTAGGAAATGCATGTGTAACATTACAAACATGATAAAACAGCTTGTTATCACATCCAAACACTGTTTTGGAACAAAATATGAGTTTTCAGTTCATTCTTCAAAAGTTGCACTTTTGCCACAAGTTATGCTCAGAAACACTGTTTAGAGCTCTTACAACGCCAGCAAACGCTGTTTTGAACGCCTTAATGCAAGCCTTACCTACTTGTTAGGAAATGCATGTGTAACATTACAAACATGATAAAACAGCTTGTTATCACATCCAAACACTGTTTTAGAACAAAATATGAGTTTTCAGTTCATTCTTCAAAAGTTGCACTTTTGCTCCAAGTTATGCTCAGAAACACTGTTTAGAGCGCTTACAGCGCCAGCAAACGCTGTTTTGAACGCCTTAATGCAAGCCTTACCTACTTGTTAGGAAATGCATGTGTAACATTACAAACATGATAAAACAGCTTGTTATCACATCCAAACACTGTTTTGGAACAAAATATGAGTTTTCAGTTCATTCTTCAAAAGTTGCACTTTTGCCACAAGTTATGCTCAGAAACACTGTTTAGAGCTCTTACAACGCCAGCAAACGCTGTTTTGAACGCCTTAATGCAAGCCTTACCTACTTGTTAGGAAATGCATGTGTAACATTACAAACATGATAAAACAGCTTGTTATCACATCCAAACACTGTTTTAGAACAAAATATGAGTTTTCAGTTCATTCTTCAAAAGTTGCACTTTTGCTCCAAGTTATGCTCAGAAACACTGTTTAGAGCGCTTACAGCGCCAGCAAACGCTGTTTTGAACGCCTTAATGCAAGCCTTACCTACTTGTTAGGAAATGCATGTGTAACATTACAAACATGATAAAACAGCTTGTTATCACATCCAAACACTGTTTTAGAACAAAATATGAGTTTTCAGTTCATTCTTCAAAAGTTGCACTTTTGCTCCAAGTTATGCTCAGAAACACTGTTTAGAGCGCTTACAGCGCCAGCAAACGCTGTTTTGAACCCCTTAATGCAAGACTTACTACTTGTTAGGAAATGCATGTGTAACAATACAAACATGATAAAACAGCTTGTTATCACATCCAAACACTGTTTTAGAACAAAATATGAGTTTTCAGTTCATGCTTCAAAAGTTGCACTTTTGCTCCAAGTTATGCTCAGAAACACTGTTTAGAGCGCTTACAGCGCCAGCAAACGCTGTTTTGAACGCCTTAATGCAAGCCTTACCTACTTGTTAGGAAATGCATGTGTAACATTACAAACATGATAAAACAGCTTGTTATCACATCCAAACACTGTTTTAGAACAAAATATGAGTTTTCAGTTCATTCTTCAAAAGTTGCACTTTTGCTCCAAGTTGTGCTCAGAAACACTGTTTAGAGCTCTTACAGCGCCAGCAAACGCTGTTTTGAACGCCTTAATGCAAGCCTTACCTACTTGTTAGAAAATGGATGTGTAACATTACAAACATGATAAAACAGCTTGTTATCACATCCAAACACTGTTTTGGAACAAAATATGAGTTTTCAGTTCATTCTTCAAAAGTTGCACTTTTGCCACAAGTTATGCTCAGAAACACTGTTTAGAGCTCTTACAACGCCAGCAAACGCTGTTTTGAACGCCTTAATGCAAGCCTTACCTACTTGTTAGGAAATGCATGTGTAACATTACAAACATGATAAAACAGCTTGTTATCACATCCAAACACTGTTTTGGAACAAAATATGAGTTTTCAGTTCATTCTTCAAAAGTTGCACTTTTGCCACAAGTTATGCTCAGAAACACTGTTTAGAGCTCTTACAACGCCAGCAAACGCTGTTTTGAACGCCTTAATGCAAGCCTTACCTACTTGTTAGGAAATGCATGTGTAACATTACAAACATGATAAAACAGCTTGTTATCACATCCAAACACTGTTTTGGAACAAAATATGAGTTTTCAGTTCATTCTTCAAAAGTTGCACTTTTGCCACAAGTTATGCTCAGAAACACTGTTTAGAGCTCTTACAACGCCAGCAAACGCTGTTTTGAACGCCTTAATGCAAGCCTTACCTACTTGTTAGGAAATGCATGTGTAACAATACAAACATGATAAAACAGCTTGTTATCACATCCAAACACTGTTTTAGAACAAAATATGAGTTTTCAGTTCATTCTTCAAAAGTTGCACTTTTGCTCCAAGTTATGCTCAGAAACACTGTTTAGAGCGCTTACAGCGCCAGCAAACGCTGTTTTGAACGCCTTAATGCAAGCCTTACCTACTTGTTAGGAAATGCATGTGTAACATTACAAACATGATAAAACAGCTTGTTATCACATCCAAACACTGTTTTAGAACAAAATATGAGTTTTCAGTTCATTCTTCAAAAGTTGCACTTTTGCTCCAAGTTATGCTCAGAAACACTGTTTAGAGCGCTTACAGCGCCAGCAAACGCTGTTTTGAACGCCTTAATGCAAGACTTACTACTTGTTAGGAAATGCATGTGTAACAATACAAACATGATAAAACAGCTTGTTATCACATCCAAACACTGTTTTAGAACAAAATATGAGTTTTCAGTTCATTCTTCAAAAGTTGCACTTTTGCTCCAAGTTATGCTCAGAAACACTGTTTAGAGCGCTTACAGCGCCAGCAAACGCTGTTTTGAACGCCTTAATGCAAGCCTTACCTACTTGTTAGGAAATGCATGTGTAACATTACAAACATGATAAAACAGCTTGTTATCACATCCAAACACTGTTTTAGAACAAAATATGAGTTTTCAGTTCATTCTTCAAAAGTTGCACTTTTGCTCCAAGTTGTGCTCAGAAACACTGTTTAGAGCTCTTACAGCGCCAGCAAACGCTGTTTTGAACGCCTTAATGCAAGCCTTACCTACTTGTTAGAAAATGGATGTGTAACATTACAAACATGATAAAACAGCTTGTTATCACATCCAAACACTGTTTTGGAACAAAATATGAGTTTTCAGTTCATTCTTCAAAAGTTGCACTTTTGCCACAAGTTATGCTCAGAAACACTGTTTAGAGCTCTTACAACGCCAGAAAACGCTGTTTTGAACGCCTTAATGCAAGCCTTACCTACTTGTTAGGAAATGCATGTGTAACATTACAAACATGATAAAACAGCTTGTTATCACATCCAAACACTGTTTTAGAACAAAATATGAGTTTTCAGTTCATTCTTCAAAAGTTGCACTTTTGCTCCAAGTTATGCTCAGAAACACTGTTTAGAGCGCTTACAGCGCCAGCAAACGCTGTTTTGAACGCCTTAATGCAAGACTTACTACTTGTTAGGAAATGCATGTGTAACAATACAAACATGATAAAACAGCTTGTTATCACATCCAAACACTGTTTTGGAACAAAATATGAGTTTTCAGTTCATTCTTCAAAAGTTGCACTTTTGCCACAAGTTATGCTCAGAAACACTGTTTAGAGCTCTTACAACGCCAGCAAACGCTGTTTTGAACGCCTTAATGCAAGCCTTACCTACTTGTTAGGAAATGCATGTGTAACATTACAAACATGATAAAACAGCTTGTTATCACATCCAAACACTGTTTTGGAACAAAATATGAGTTTTCAGTTCATTCTTCAAAAGTTGCACTTTTGCCACAAGTTATGCTCAGAAACACTGTTTAGAGCTCTTACAACGCCAGCAAACGCTGTTTTGAACGCCTTAATGCAAGCCTTACCTACTTGTTAGGAAATGCATGTGTAACATTACAAACATGATAAAACAGCTTGTTATCACATCCAAACACTGTTTTGGAACAAAATATGAGTTTTCAGTTCATTCTTCAAAGTTGCACTTTTGCCACAAGTTATGCTCAGAAACACTGTTTAGAGCTCTTACAACGCCAGCAAACGCTGTTTTGAACGCCTTAATGCAAGCCTTACCTACTTGTTAGGAAATGCATGTGTAACAATACAAACATGATAAAACAGCTTGTTATCACATCCAAACACTGTTTTAGAACAAAATATGAGTTTCAGTTCATTCTTCAAAAGTTGCACTTTTGCTCCAAGTTATGCTCAGAAACACTGTTTAGAGCGCTTACAGCGCCAGCAAACGCTGTTTTGAACGCCTTAATGCAAGCCTTACCTACTTGTTAGGAAATGCATGTGTAACATTACAAACATGATAAAACAGCTTGTTATCACATCCAAACACTGTTTTAGAACAAAATATGAGTTTTCAGTTCATTCTTCAAAGTTGCACTTTTGCTCCAAGTTATGCTCAGAAACACTGTTTAGAGCGCTTACAGCGCCAGCAAACGCTGTTTTGAACGCCTTAATGCAAGACTTACTACTTGTTAGGAAATGCATGTGTAACAATACAAACATGATAAAACAGCTTGTTATCACATCCAAACACTGTTTTAGAACAAAATATGAGTTTTCAGTTCATTCTTCAAAAGTTGCACTTTTGCTCCAAGTTATGCTCAGAAACACTGTTTAGAGCGCTTACAGCGCCAGCAAACGCTGTTTTGAACGCCTTAATGCAAGCCTTACCTACTTGTTAGGAAATGCATGTGTAACATTACAAACATGATAAAACAGCTTGTTATCACATCCAAACACTGTTTTAGAACAAAATATGAGTTTTCAGTTCATTCTTCAAAAGTTGCACTTTTGCTCCAAGTTGTGCTCAGAAACACTGTTTAGAGCTCTTACAGCGCCAGCAAACGCTGTTTTGAACGCCTTAATGCAAGCCTTACCTACTTGTTAGAAAATGGATGTGTAACATTACAAACATGATAAAACAGCTTGTTATCACATCCAAACACTGTTTTGGAACAAAATATGAGTTTTCAGTTCATTCTTCAAAAGTTGCACTTTTGCCACAAGTTATGCTCAGAAACACTGTTTAGAGCTCTTACAACGCCAGAAAACGCTGTTTTGAACGCCTTAATGCAAGCCTTACCTACTTGTTAGGAAATGCATGTGTAACATTACAAACATGATAAAACAGCTTGTTATCACATCCAAACACTGTTTTAGAACAAAATATGAGTTTTCAGTTCATTCTTCAAAAGTTGCACTTTTGCTCCAAGTTATGCTCAGAAACACTGTTTTAGAGCGCTTACAGCGCCAGCAAACGCTGTTTTGAACGCCTTAATGCAAGACTTACTACTTGTTAGGAAATGCATGTGTAACAATACAAACATGATAAAACAGCTTGTTATCACATCCAACACTGTTTTAGAACAAAATATGAGTTTTTCAGTTCATTCTTCAAAAGTTGCACTTTTGCTCCAAGTTATGCTCAGAAACACTGTTTAGAGCGCTTACAGCGCCAGCAAACGCTGTTTTGAACGCCTTAATGCAAGCCTTACCTACTTGTTAGGAAATGCATGTGTAACATTACAAACATGATAAAACAGCTTGTTATCACATCCAAACACTGTTTTAGAACAAAATATGAGTTTTCAGTTCATTCTTCAAAAGTTGCACTTTTGCTCCAAGTTATGCTCAGAAACACTGTTTAGAGCGCTTACAGCGCCAGCAAACGCTGTTTTGAACGCCTTAATGCAAGCCTTACCTACTTGTTAGGAAATGCATGTGTAACATTACAAACATGATAAAACAGCTTGTTATCACATCCAAACACTGTTTTAGAACAAAATATGAGTTTTCAGTTCATTCTTCAAAAGTTGCACTTTTGCTCCAAGTTGTGCTCAGAAACACTGTTTAGAGCTCTTACAGCGCCAGCAAACGCTGTTTTGAACGCCTTAATGCAAGCCTTACCTACTTGTTAGAAAATGGATGTGTAACATTACAAACATGATAAAACAGCTTGTTATCACATCCAAACACTGTTTTGGAACAAAATATGAGTTTTCAGTTCATTCTTCAAAAGTTGCACTTTTGCCACAAGTTATGCTCAGAAACACTGTTTAGAGCTCTTACAACGCCAGGAAAACGCTGTTTTGAACGCCTTAATGCAAGCCTTACCTACTTGTTAGGAAATGCATGTGTAACATTACAAACATGATAAAACAGCTTGTTATCACATCCAAACACTGTTTTAGAACAAAATATGAGTTTTCAGTTCATTCTTCAAAAGTTGCACTTTTGCTCCAAGTTATGCTCAGAAACACTGTTTAGAGCGCTTACAGCG
Organism: Brachyhypopomus gauderio; assembly: GCF_052324685.1. NCBI lineage: Eukaryota > Metazoa > Chordata > Actinopteri > Gymnotiformes > Hypopomidae > Brachyhypopomus > Brachyhypopomus gauderio. The sequence continues at coordinate 20,073 of NW_027507396.1, forward strand.
CCAGCAAACGCTGTTTTGAACGCCTTAATGCAAGACTTACTACTTGTTAGGAAATGCATGTGTAACAATACAAACATGATAAAACAGCTTGTTATCACATCCAAACACTGTTTTAGAACAAAATATGAGTTTTCAGTTCATTCTTCAAAAGTTGCACTTTTGCTCCAAGTTATGCTCAGAAACACTGTTTAGAGCTCTTACAACGCCAGCAAACGCTGTTTTGAACGCCTTAATGCAAGCTTACCTACTTGTTAGGAAATGCATGTGTAACATTACAAACATGATAAAACAGCTTGTTATCACATCCAAACACTGTTTTGGAACAAAATATGAGTTTTCAGTTCATTCTTCAAAAGTTGCACTTTTGCCACAAGTTATGCTCAGAAACACTGTTTAGAGCTCTTACAACGCCAGCAAACGCTGTTTTGAACGCCTTAATGCAAGCCTTACCTACTTGTTAGGAAAATGCATGTGTAACATTACAAACATGATAAAACAGCTTGTTATCACATCCAAACACTGTTTTGGAACAAAATATGAGTTTTCAGTTCATTCTTCAAAAGTTGCACTTTTGCCACAAGTTATGCTCAGAAACACTGTTTAGAGCTCTTACAACGCCAGCAAACGCTGTTTTGAACGCCTTAATGCAAGCCTTACCTACTTGTTAGGAAATGCATGTGTAACAATACAAACATGATAAAACAGCTTGTTATCACATCCAAACACTGTTTTAGAACAAAATATGAGTTTTCAGTTCATTCTTCAAAAGTTGCACTTTTGCTCCAAGTTATGCTCAGAAACACTGTTTAGAGCGCTTACAGCGCCAGCAAACGCTGTTTTGAACGCCTTAATGCAAGCCTTACCTACTTGTTAGGAAATGCATGTGTAACATTACAAACATGATAAAACAGCTTGTTATCACATCCAAACACTGTTTTAGAACAAAATATGAGTTTTCAGTTCATTCTTCAAAAGTTGCACTTTTTGCTCCAAGTTATGCTCAGAAACACTGTTATAGAGCGCTTACAGCGCCAGCAAACGCTGTTTTGAACGCCTTAATGCAAGACTTACTACTTGTTAGGAAATGCATGTGTAACAATACAAACATGATAAAACAGCTTGTTATCACATCCAAAACACTGTTTTAGAACAAAATATGAGTTTTCAGTTCATTCTTCAAAAGTTGCACTTTTGCTCCAAGTTATGCTCAGAAACACTGTTTAGAGCGCTTACAGCGCCAGCAAACGCTGTTTTGAACGCCTTAATGCAAGCCTTACCTACTTGTTAGGAAATGCATGTGTAACATTACAAACATGATAAAACAGCTTGTTATCACATCCAAACACTGTTTTAGAACAAAATATGAGTTTTCAGTTCATTCTTCAAAAGTTGCACTTTGCTCCAAGTTATGCTCAGAAACACTGTTTAGAGCGCTTACAGCGCCAGCAAACGCTGTTTTGAACGCCTTAATGCAAGACTTACTACTTGTTAGGAAATGCATGTGTAACAATACAACATGATAAAACAGCTTGTTATCACATCCAAACACTGTTTTAGAACAAAATATGAGTTTTCAGTTCATGCTTCAAAAGTTGCACTTTTGCTCCAAGTTAGCTCAGAAACACTGTTTAGAGCGCTTACAGCGCCAGCAAACGCTGTTTTGAACGCCTTAATGCAAGCCTTACCTACTTGTTAGGAAATGCATGTGTAACATTACAAACATGATAAAACAGCTTGTTATCACATCCAAACACTGTTTTAGAATAAAATATGAGTTTTCAGTTCATTCTTCAAAAGTTGCACTTTTGCTCCAAGTTGTGCTCAGAAACACTGTTTAGAGCTCTTACAGCGCCAGCAAACGCTGTTTTGAACGCCTTAATGCAAGCCTTACCTACTTGTTAGAAAATGGATGTGTAACATTACAAACATGATAAAACAGCTTGTTATCACATCCAAACACTGTTTTGGAACAAAATATGAGTTTTCAGTTCATTCTTCAAAAGTTGCACTTTTGCCACAAGTTATGCTCAGAAACACTGTTTAGAGCGCTTACAGCGCCAGCAAACGCTGTTTTGAACGCCTTAATGCAAGACTTACTACTTGTTAGGAAATGCATGTGTAACAATACAAACATGATAAAACAGCTTGTTATCACATCCAAACACTGTTTTAGAACAAAATATGAGTTTTCAGTTCATTCTTCAAAAGTTGCACTTTTGCTCCAAGTTATGCTCAGAAACACTGTTTAGAGCGCTTACAGCGCCAGCAAACGCTGTTTTGAACGCCTTAATGCAAGCCTTACCTACTTGTTAGGAAATGCATGTGTAACATTACAAACATGATAAAACAGCTTGTTATCACATCCAAACACTGTTTTAGAACAAAATATGAGTTTTCAGTTCATTCTTCAAAAGTGCACTTTTGCTCCAAGTTATGCTCAGAAACACTGTTTAGAGCGCTTACAGCGCCAGCAAACGCTGTTTTTGAACGCCTTAATGCAAGACTTACTACTTGTTAGGAAATGCATGTGTAACAATACAAACATGATAAAACAGCTTGTTATCACATCCAAACACTGTTTTTAGAACAAAATATGAGTTTTCAGTTCATGCTTCAAAAGTTGCACTTTTGCTCCAAGTTATGCTCAGAAACACTGTTTAGAGCGCTTACAGCGCCAGCAAACGCTGTTTTGAACGCCTTAATGCAAGCCTTACCTACTTGTTAGGAAATGCATGTGTAACATTACAAACATGATAAAACAGCTTGTTATCACATCCAAACACTGTTTTAGAATAAAATATGAGTTTTCAGTTCATTCTTCAAAAGTTGCACTTTTGCTCCAAGTTGTGCTCAGAAACACTGTTTAGAGCTCTTACAGCGCCAGCAAACGCTGTTTTGAACGCCTTAATGCAAGCCTTACCTACTTGTTAGAAAATGGATGTGTAACATTACAAACATGATAAAACAGCTTGTTATCACATCCAAACACTGTTTTGGAACAAAATATGAGTTTTCAGTTCATTCTTCAAAAGTTGCACTTTTGCCACAAGTTATGCTCAGAAACACTGTTTAGAGCTCTTACAACGCCAGCAAACGCTGTTTTGAACGCCTTATGCAAGCCTTACCTACTTGTTAGGAAATGCATGTGTAACATTACAAACATGATAAAACAGCTTGTTATAACATCCAAACACTGTTTTGGAACAAAATATGAGTTTTCAGTTCATTCTTCAAAAGTTGCACTTTTGCCACAAGTTATGCTCAGAAACACTGTTTAGAGCTCTTACAACGCCAGCAACGCTGTTTTGAACGCCTTAATGCAAGCCTTACCTACTTGTTAGGAAATGCATGTGTAACATTACAAACATGATAAAACAGCTTGTTATCACATCCAAACACTGTTTTAGAACAAAATATGAGTTTTCAGTTCATTCTTCAAAAGTTGCACTTTTGCTCCAAGTTATGCTCAGAAACACTGTTTAGAGCGCTTACAGCGCCAGCAAACGCTGTTTTGAACGCCTTAATGCAAGACTTACTACTTGTTAGGAAATGCATGGTGTAACAATACAAACATGATAAAACAGCTTGTTATCACATCCAAACACTGTTTTAGAACAAAATATGAGTTTCAGTTCATTCTTCAAAAGTTGCACTTTTGCTCCAAGTTATGCTCAGAAACACTGTTTAGAGCGCTTACAGCGCCAGCAAACGCTGTTTGAACGCCTTAATGCAAGCCTTACCTACTTGTTAGGAAATGCATGTGTAACATTACAAACATGATAAAACAGCTTGTTATCACATCCAAACACTGTTTTTGGAACAAAATATGAGTTTTTCAGTTCATTCTTCAAAAGTTGCACTTTTGCCACAAGTTATGCTCAGAAACACTGTTTTAGAGCTCTTACAACGCCAGCAAACGCTGTTTTGAACGCCTTAATGCAAGCCTTACCTACTTGTTAGGAAATGCATGTGTAACATTACAAACATGATAAAACAGCTTGTTATCACATCCAAACACTGTTTTGGAACAAAATATGAGTTTTCAGTTCATTCTTCAAAAGTTGCACTTTTGCCACAAGTTATGCTCAGAAAACACTGTTTAGAGCTCTTACAACGCCAGCAAACGCTGTTTTGAACGCCTTAATGCAAGCCTTACCTACTTGTTAGGAAATGCATGTGTAACATTACAAACATGATAAAACAGCTTGTTATCACATCCAAAACACTGTTTTGGAACAAAATATGAGTTTTCAGTTCATTCTTCAAAAGTGCACTTTTGCCACAAGTTATGCTCAGAAACACTGTTATAGAGCTCTTACAACGCCAGCAAACGCTGTTTTGAACGCCTTAATGCAAGCCTTACCTACTTGTTAGGAAATGCATGTGTAACAATACAAACATGATAAAACAGCTTGTTATCACATCCAACACTGTTCTTAGAACAAAATATGAGTTTTCAGTTCATTCTTCAAAAGTTGCACTTTTGCTCCAAGTTATGCTCAGAAACACTGTTTAGAGCGCTTACAGCGCCAGCAAACGCTGTTTTGAACGCCTTAATGCAAGCCTTACCTACTTGTTAGGAAATGCATGTGTAACATTACAAACATGATAAAACAGCTTGTTATCACATCCAAACACTGTTTTAGAACAAAATATGAGTTTTCAGTTCATTCTTCAAAAGTTGCACTTTTGCTCCAAGTTATGCTCAGAAACACTGTTTAGAGCGCTTACAGCGCCAGCAAACGCTGTTTTGAACGCCTTAATGCAAGACTTACTACTTGTTAGGAAATGCATGTGTAACAATACAAACATGATAAAACAGCTTGTTATCACATCCAAACACTGTTTTAGAACAAAATATGAGTTTTCAGTTCATGCTTCAAAAGTTGCACTTTTGCTCCAAGTTATGCTCAGAAACACTGTTTAGAGCGCTTACAGCGCCAGCAAACGCTGTTTTGAACGCCTTAATGCAAGCCTTACCTACTTGTTAGGAAATGCATGTGTAACATTACAAACATGATAAAACAGCTTGTTATCACATCCAAACACTGTTTTAGAATAAAATATGAGTTTTCAGTTCATTCTTCAAAAGTTGCACTTTTGCTCCAAGTTGTGCTCAGAAACACTGTTTAGAGCTCTTACAGCGCCAGCAAACGCTGTTTTGAACGCCTTAATGCAAGCCTTACCTACTTGTTAGAAAATGGATGTGTAACATTACAAACATGATAAAACAGCTTGTTATCACATCCAAACACTGTTTTGGAACAAAATATGAGTTTTCAGTTCATTCTTCAAAAGTTGCACTTTTGCCACAAGTTATGCTCAGAAACACTGTTTAGAGCGCTTACAGCGCCAGCAAACGCTGTTTTGAACGCCTTAATGCAAGACTTACTACTTGTTAGGAAATGCATGTGTAACAATACAAACATGATAAAACAGCTTGTTATCACATCCAAACACTGTTTTAGAACAAAATATGAGTTTTCAGTTCATTCTTCAAAAGTTGCACTTTTGCTCCAAGTTATGCTCAGAAACACTGTTTAGAGCGCTTACAGCGCCAGCAAACGCTGTTTTGAACGCCTTAATGCAAGCCTTACCTACTTGTTAGGAAATGCATGTGTAACATTACAAACATGATAAAACAGCTTGTTATCACATCCAAACACTGTTTTAGAACAAAATATGAGTTTTCAGTTCATTCTTCAAAAGTTGCACTTTTGCTCCAAGTTATGCTCAGAAACACTGTTTAGAGCGCTTACAGCGCCAGCAAACGCTGTTTTGAACGCCTTAATGCAAGACTTACTACTTGTTAGGAAATGCATGTGTAACAATACAAACATGATAAAACAGCTTGTTATCACATCCAAACACTGTTTTAGAACAAAATATGAGTTTTCAGTTCATGCTTCAAAAGTTGCACTTTTGCTCCAAGTTATGCTCAGAAACACTGTTTAGAGCGCTTACAGCGCCAGCAAACGCTGTTTTGAACGCCTTAATGCAAGCCTTACCTACTTGTTAGGAAATGCATGTGTAACATTACAAACATGATAAAACAGCTTGTTATCACATCCAAACACTGTTTTAGAATAAAATATGAGTTTTCAGTTCATTCTTCAAAAGTTGCACTTTTGCTCCAAGTTGTGCTCAGAAACACTGTTTAGAGCTCTTACAGCGCCAGCAAACGCTGTTTTGAACGCCTTAATGCAAGCCTTACCTACTTGTTAGAAAATGGATGTGTAACATTACAAACATGATAAAACAGCTTGTTATCACATCCAAACACTGTTTTGGAACAAAATATGAGTTTTCAGTTCATTCTTCAAAAGTTGCACTTTTGCCACAAGTTATGCTCAGAAACACTGTTTAGAGCTCTTACAACGCCAGCAAACGCTGTTTTGAACGCCTTAATGCAAGCCTTACCTACTTGTTAGGAAATGCATGTGTAACATTACAAACATGATAAAACAGCTTGTTATCACATCCAAACACTGTTTTGGAACAAAATATGAGTTTTCAGTTCATTCTTCAAAAGTTGCACTTTTGCCACAAGTTATGCTCAGAAACACTGTTTAGAGCTCTTACAACGCCAGCAAACGCTGTTTTGAACGCCTTAATGCAAGCCTTACCTACTTGTTAGGAAATGCATGTGTAACATTACAAACATGATAAAACAGCTTGTTATCACATCCAAACACTGTTTTAGAACAAAATATGAGTTTTCAGTTCATTCTTCAAAAGTTGCACTTTTGCTCCAAGTTATGCTCAGAAACACTGTTTAGAGCGCTTACAGCGCCAGCAAACGCTGTTTTGAACGCCTTAATGCAAGACTTACTACTTGTTAGGAAATGCATGTGTAACAATACAAACATGATAAAACAGCTTGTTATCACATCCAAACACTGTTTTAGAACAAAATATGAGTTTTCAGTTCATTCTTCAAAAGTTGCACTTTTGCTCCAAGTTATGCTCAGAAACACTGTTTAGAGCGCTTACAGCGCCAGCAAACGCTGTTTTGAACGCCTTAATGCAAGCCTTACCTACTTGTTAGGAAATGCATGTGTAACATTACAAACATGATAAAACAGCTTGTTATCACATCCAAACACTGTTTTGGAACAAAATATGAGTTTTCAGTTCATTCTTCAAAAGTTGCACTTTTGCCACAAGTTATGCTCAGAAACACTGTTTAGAGCTCTTACAACGCCAGCAAACGCTGTTTTGAACGCCTTAATGCAAGCCTTACCTACTTGTTAGGAAATGCATGTGTAACATTACAAACATGATAAAACAGCTTGTTATCACATCCAAACACTGTTTTGGAACAAAATATGAGTTTTCAGTTCATTCTTCAAAAGTTGCACTTTTGCCACAAGTTATGCTCAGAAACACTGTTTAGAGCTCTTACAACGCCAGCAAACGCTGTTTTGAACGCCTTAATGCAAGCCTTACCTACTTGTTAGGAAATGCATGTGTAACATTACAAACATGATAAAACAGCTTGTTATCACATCCAAACACTGTTTTGGAACAAAATATGAGTTTTCAGTTCATTCTTCAAAAGTTGCACTTTTGCCACAAGTTATGCTCAGAAACACTGTTTAGAGCTCTTACAACGCCAGCAAACGCTGTTTTGAACGCCTTAATGCAAGCCTTACCTACTTGTTAGGAAATGCATGTGTAACAATACAAACATGATAAAACAGCTTGTTATCACATCCAAACACTGTTTTAGAACAAAATATGAGTTTTCAGTTCATTCTTCAAAAGTTGCACTTTTGCTCCAAGTTATGCTCAGAAACACTGTTTAGAGCGCTTACAGCGCCAGCAAACGCTGTTTTGAACGCCTTAATGCAAGCCTTACCTACTTGTTAGGAAATGCATGTGTAACATTACAAACATGATAAAACAGCTTGTTATCACATCCAAACACTGTTTTAGAACAAAATATGAGTTTTCAGTTCATTCTTCAAAAGTTGCACTTTTGCTCCAAGTTATGCTCAGAAACACTGTTTAGAGCGCTTACAGCGCCAGCAAACGCTGTTTTGAACGCCTTAATGCAAGACTTACTACTTGTTAGGAAATGCATGTGTAACAATACAAACATGATAAAACAGCTTGTTATCACATCCAAACACTGTTTTAGAACAAAATATGAGTTTTCAGTTCATTCTTCAAAAGTTGCACTTTTGCTCCAAGTTATGCTCAGAAACACTGTTTAGAGCGCTTACAGCGCCAGCAAACGCTGTTTTGAACGCCTTAATGCAAGCCTTACCTACTTGTTAGGAAATGCATGTGTAACATTACAAACATGATAAAACAGCTTGTTATCACATCCAAACACTGTTTTAGAACAAAATATGAGTTTTCAGTTCATTCTTCAAAAGTTGCACTTTTGCTCCAAGTTATGCTCAGAAACACTGTTTAGAGCGCTTACAGCGCCAGCAAACGCTGTTTTGAACGCCTTAATGCAAGACTTACTACTTGTTAGGAAATGCATGTGTAACAATACAAACATGATAAAACAGCTTGTTATCACATCCAAACACTGTTTTAGAACAAAATATGAGTTTTCAGTTCATGCTTCAAAAGTTGCACTTTTGCTCCAAGTTATGCTCAGAAACACTGTTTAGAGCGCTTACAGCGCCAGCAAACGCTGTTTTGAACGCCTTAATGCAAGCCTTACCTACTTGTTAGGAAATGCATGTGTAACATTACAAACATGATAAAACAGCTTGTTATCACATCCAAACACTGTTTTAGAATAAAATATGAGTTTTCAGTTCATTCTTCAAAAGTTGCACTTTTGCTCCAAGTTGTGCTCAGAAACACTGTTTAGAGCTCTTACAGCGCCAGCAAACGCTGTTTTGAACGCCTTAATGCAAGCCTTACCTACTTGTTAGAAAATGGATGTGTAACATTACAAACATGATAAAACAGCTTGTTATCACATCCAAACACTGTTTTGGAACAAAATATGAGTTTTCAGTTCATTCTTCAAAAGTTGCACTTTTGCCACAAGTTATGCTCAGAAACACTGTTTAGAGCTCTTACAACGCCAGCAAACGCTGTTTTGAACGCCTTAATGCAAGCCTTACCTACTTGTTAGGAAATGCATGTGTAACATTACAAACATGATAAAACAGCTTGTTATCACATCCAAACACTGTTTTGGAACAAAATATGAGTTTTCAGTTCATTCTTCAAAAGTTGCACTTTTGCCACAAGTTATGCTCAGAAACACTGTTTAGAGCTCTTACAACGCCAGCAAACGCTGTTTTGAACGCCTTAATGCAAGCCTTACCTACTTGTTAGGAAATGCATGTGTAACATTACAAACATGATAAAACAGCTTGTTATCACATCCAAACACTGTTTTAGAACAAAATATGAGTTTTCAGTTCATTCTTCAAAAGTTGCACTTTTGCTCCAAGTTATGCTCAGAAACACTGTTTAGAGCGCTTACAGCGCCAGCAAACGCTGTTTTGAACGCCTTAATGCAAGACTTACTACTTGTTAGGAAATGCATGTGTAACAATACAAACATGATAAAACAGCTTGTTATCACATCCAAACACTGTTTTAGAACAAAATATGAGTTTTCAGTTCATTCTTCAAAAGTTGCACTTTTGCTCCAAGTTATGCTCAGAAACACTGTTTAGAGCGCTTACAGCGCCAGCAAACGCTGTTTTGAACGCCTTAATGCAAGCCTTACCTACTTGTTAGGAAATGCATGTGTAACATTACAAACATGATAAAACAGCTTGTTATCACATCCAAACACTGTTTTGGAACAAAATATGAGTTTTCAGTTCATTCTTCAAAAGTTGCACTTTTGCCACAAGTTATGCTCAGAAACACTGTTTAGAGCTCTTACAACGCCAGCAAACGCTGTTTTGAACGCCTTAATGCAAGCCTTACCTACTTGTTAGGAAATGCATGTGTAACATTACAAACATGATAAAACAGCTTGTTATCACATCCAAACACTGTTTTGGAACAAAATATGAGTTTTCAGTTCATTCTTCAAAAGTTGCACTTTTGCCACAAGTTATGCTCAGAAACACTGTTTAGAGCTCTTACAACGCCAGCAAACGCTGTTTTGAACGCCTTAATGCAAGCCTTACCTACTTGTTAGGAAATGCATGTGTAACAATACAAACATGATAAAACAGCTTGTTATCACATCCAAACACTGTTTTAGAACAAAATATGAGTTTTCAGTTCATTCTTCAAAAGTTGCACTTTTGCTCCAAGTTATGCTCAGAAACACTGTTTAGAGCGCTTACAGCGCCAGCAAACGCTGTTTTGAACGCCTTAATGCAAGCCTTACCTACTTGTTAGGAAATGCATGTGTAACATTACAAACATGATAAAACAGCTTGTTATCACATCCAAACACTGTTTTAGAACAAAATATGAGTTTTCAGTTCATTCTTCAAAAGTTGCACTTTTGCTCCAAGTTATGCTCAGAAACACTGTTTAGAGCGCTTACAGCGCCAGCAAACGCTGTTTTGAACGCCTTAATGCAAGACTTACTACTTGTTAGGAAATGCATGTGTAACAATACAAACATGATAAAACAGCTTGTTATCACATCCAAACACTGTTTTAGAACAAAATATGAGTTTTCAGTTCATTCTTCAAAAGTTGCACTTTTGCTCCAAGTTATGCTCAGAAACACTGTTTAGAGCGCTTACAGCGCCAGCAAACGCTGTTTTGAACGCCTTAATGCAAGCCTTACCTACTTGTTAGGAAATGCATGTGTAACATTACAAACATGATAAAACAGCTTGTTATCACATCCAAACACTGTTTTAGAACAAAATATGAGTTTTCAGTTCATTCTTCAAAAGTTGCACTTTTGCTCCAAGTTATGCTCAGAAACACTGTTTAGAGCGCTTACAGCGCCAGCAAACGCTGTTTTGAACGCCTTAATGCAAGACTTACTACTTGTTAGGAAATGCATGTGTAACAATACAAACATGATAAAACAGCTTGTTATCACATCCAAACACTGTTTTAGAACAAAATATGAGTTTTCAGTTCATGCTTCAAAAGTTGCACTTTTGCTCCAAGTTATGCTCAGAAACACTGTTTAGAGCGCTTACAGCGCCAGCAAACGCTGTTTTGAACGCCTTAATGCAAGCCTTACCTACTTGTTAGGAAATGCATGTGTAACATTACAAACATGATAAAACAGCTTGTTATCACATCCAAACACTGTTTTAGAACAAAATATGAGTTTTCAGTTCATTCTTCAAAAGTTGCACTTTTGCTCCAAGTTGTGCTCAGAAACACTGTTTAGAGCTCTTACAGCGCCAGCAAACGCTGTTTTGAACGCCTTAATGCAAGCCTTACCTACTTGTTAGAAAATGGATGTGTAACATTACAAACATGATAAAACAGCTTGTTATCACATCCAAACACTGTTTTGGAACAAAATATGAGTTTTCAGTTCATTCTTCAAAAGTTGCACTTTTGCCACAAGTTATGCTCAGAAACACTGTTTAGAGCTCTTACAACGCCAGCAAACGCTGTTTTGAACGCCTTAATGCAAGCCTTACCTACTTGTTAGGAAATGCATGTGTAACATTACAAACATGATAAAACAGCTTGTTATCACATCCAAACACTGTTTTGGAACAAAATATGAGTTTTCAGTTCATTCTTCAAAAGTTGCACTTTTGCCACAAGTTATGCTCAGAAACACTGTTTAGAGCTCTTACAACGCCAGCAAACGCTGTTTTGAACGCCTTAATGCAAGCCTTACCTACTTGTTAGGAAATGCATGTGTAACATTACAAACATGATAAAACAGCTTGTTATCACATCCAAACACTGTTTTAGAACAAAATATGAGTTTTCAGTTCATTCTTCAAAAGTTGCACTTTTGCTCCAAGTTATGCTCAGAAACACTGTTTAGAGCGCTTACAGCGCCAGCAAACGCTGTTTTGAACGCCTTAATGCAAGCCTTACCTACTTGTTAGGAAATGCATGTGTAACATTACAAACATGATAAAACAGCTTGTTATCACATCCAAACACTGTTTTGGAACAAAATATGAGTTTTCAGTTCATTCTTCAAAAGTTGCACTTTTGCCACAAGTTATGCTCAGAAACACTGTTTAGAGCTCTTACAACGCCAGCAAACGCTGTTTTGAACGCCTTAATGCAAGCCTTACCTACTTGTTAGGAAATGCATGTGTAACATTACAACATGATAAAACAGCTTGTTATCACATCCAAACACTGTTTTAGAACAAAATATGAGTTTTCAGTTCATTCTTCAAAAGTTGCACTTTTGCTCCAAGTTATGCTCAGAAACACTGTTTAGAGCGCTTACAGCGCCAGCAAACGCTGTTTTGAACGCCTTAATGCAAGCCTTACCTACTTGTTAGGAAATGCATGTGTAACATTACAAACATGATAAAACAGCTTGTTATCACATCCAAACACTGTTTTAGAACAAAATATGAGTTTTCAGTTCATTCTTCAAAAGTTGCACTTTTGCTCCAAGTTATGCTCAGAAACACTGTTTAGAGCGCTTACAGCGCCAGCAAACGCTGTTTTGAACGCCTTAATGCAAGACTTACTACTTGTTAGGAAATGCATGTGTAACAATACAAACATGATAAAACAGCTTGTTATCACATCCAAACACTGTTTTAGAACAAAATATGAGTTTTCAGTTCATGCTTCAAAAGTTGCACTTTTGCTCCAAGTTATGCTCAGAAACACTGTTTAGAGCGCTTACAGCGCCAGCAAACGCTGTTTTGAACGCCTTAATGCAAGCCTTACCTACTTGTTAGGAAATGCATGTGTAACATTACAAACATGATAAAACAGCTTGTTATCACATCCAAACACTGTTTTAGAACAAAATATGAGTTTTCAGTTCATTCTTCAAAAGTTGCACTTTTGCTCCAAGTTGTGCTCAGAAACACTGTTTAGAGCTCTTACAGCGCCAGCAAACGCTGTTTTGAACGCCTTAATGCAAGCCTTACCTACTTGTTAGAAAATGGATGTGTAACATTACAAACATGATAAAACAGCTTGTTATCACATCCAAACACTGTTTTGGAACAAAATATGAGTTTTCAGTTCATTCTTCAAAAGTTGCACTTTTGCCACAAGTTATGCTCAGAAACACTGTTTAGAGCTCTTACAACGCCAGCAAACGCTGTTTTGAACGCCTTAATGCAAGCCTTACCTACTTGTTAGGAAATGCATGTGTAACATTACAAACATGATAAAACAGCTTGTTATCACATCCAAACACTGTTTTGGAACAAAATATGAGTTTTCAGTTCATTCTTCAAAAGTTGCACTTTTGCCACAAGTTATGCTCAGAAACACTGTTTAGAGCTCTTACAACGCCAGCAAACGCTGTTTTGAACGCCTTAATGCAAGCCTTACCTACTTGTTAGGAAATGCATGTGTAACATTACAAACATGATAAAACAGCTTGTTATCACATCCAAACACTGTTTTGGAACAAAATATGAGTTTTCAGTTCATTCTTCAAAAGTTGCACTTTTGCCACAAGTTATGCTCAGAAACACTGTTTAGAGCTCTTACAACGCCAGCAAACGCTGTTTTGAACGCCTTAATGCAAGCCTTACCTACTTGTTAGGAAATGCATGTGTAACAATACAAACATGATAAAACAGCTTGTTATCACATCCAAACACTGTTTTAGAACAAAATATGAGTTTTCAGTTCATTCTTCAAAAGTTGCACTTTTGCTCCAAGTTATGCTCAGAAACACTGTTTAGAGCGCTTACAGCGCCAGCAAACGCTGTTTTGAACGCCTTAATGCAAGCCTTACCTACTTGTTAGGAAATGCATGTGTAACATTACAAACATGATAAAACAGCTTGTTATCACATCCAAACACTGTTTTAGAACAAAATATGAGTTTTCAGTTCATTCTTCAAAAGTTGCACTTTTGCTCCAAGTTGTGCTCAGAAACACTGTTTAGAGCTCTTACAGCGCCAGCAAACGCTGTTTTGAACGCCTTAATGCAAGCCTTACCTACTTGTTAGGAAATGCATGTGTAACATTACAAACATGATAAAACAGCTTGTTATCACATCCAAACACTGTTTTAGAACAAAATATGAGTTTTCAGTTCATTCTTCAAAAGTTGCACTTTTGCTCCAAGTTGTGCTCAGAAACACTGTTTAGAGCTCTTACAGCGCCAGCAAACGCTGTTTTGAACGCCTTAATGCAAGCCTTACCTACTTGTTAGAAAATGGATGTGTAACATTACAAACATGATAAAACAGCTTGTTATCACATCCAAACACTGTTTTGGAACAAAATATGAGTTTTCAGTTCATTCTTCAAAAGTTGCACTTTTGCCACAAGTTATGCTCAGAAACACTGTTTAGAGCTCTTACAACGCCAGAAAACGCTGTTTTGAACGCCTTAATGCAAGCCTTACCTACTTGTTAGGAAATGCATGTGTAACATTACAAACATGATAAAACAGCTTGTTATCACATCCAAACACTGTTTTAGAACAAAATATGAGTTTTCAGTTCATTCTTCAAAAGTTGCACTTTTGCTCCAAGTTATGCTCAGAAACACTGTTTAGAGCGCTTACAGCGCCAGCAAACGCTGTTTTGAACGCCTTAATGCAAGCCTTACCTACTTGTTAGGAAATGCATGTGTAACATTACAAACATGATAAAACAGCTTGTTATCACATCCAAACACTGTTTTAGAACAAAATATGAGTTTTCAGTTCATTCTTCAAAAGTTGCACTTTTGCTCCAAGTTGTGCTCAGAAACACTGTTTAGAGCTCTTACAGCGCCAGCAAACGCTGTTTTGAACGCCTTAATGCAAGCCTTACCTACTTGTTAGAAAATGGATGTGTAACATTACAAACATGATAAAACAGCTTGTTATCACATCCAAACACTGTTTTGGAACAAAATATGAGTTTTCAGTTCATTCTTCAAAAGTTGCACTTTTGCCACAAGTTATGCTCAGAAACACTGTTTAGAGCTCTTACAACGCCAGAAAACGCTGTTTTGAACGCCTTAATGCAAGCCTTACCTACTTGTTAGGAAATGCATGTGTAACATTACAAACATGATAAAACAGCTTGTTATCACATCCAAACACTGTTTTAGAACAAAATATGAGTTTTCAGTTCATTCTTCAAAAGTTGCACTTTTGCTCCAAGTTATGCTCAGAAACACTGTTTAGAGCGCTTACAGCGCCAGCAAACGCTGTTTTGAACGCCTTAATGCAAGACTTACTACTTGTTAGGAAATGCATGTGTAACAATACAAACATGATAAAACAGCTTGTTATCACATCCAAACACTGTTTTAGAACAAAATATGAGTTTTCAGTTCATTCTTCAAAAGTTGCACTTTTGCTCCAAGTTATGCTCAGAAACACTGTTTAGAGCTCTTACAACGCCAGCAAACGCTGTTTTGAACGCCTTAATGCAAGCCTTACCTACTTGTTAGGAAATGCATGTGTAACATTACAAACATGATAAAACAGCTTGTTATCACATCCAAACACTGTTTTGGAACAAAATATGAGTTTTCAGTTCATTCTTCAAAAGTTGCACTTTTGCCACAAGTTATGCTCAGAAACACTGTTTAGAGCTCTTACAACGCCAGCAAACGCTGTTTTGAACGCCTTAATGCAAGCCTTACCTACTTGTTAGGAAATGCATGTGTAACATTACAAACATGATAAAACAGCTTGTTATCACATCCAAACACTGTTTTGGAACAAAATATGAGTTTTCAGTTCATTCTTCAAAAGTTGCACTTTTGCCACAAGTTATGCTCAGAAACACTGTTTAGAGCTCTTACAACGCCAGCAAACGCTGTTTTGAACGCCTTAATGCAAGCCTTACCTACTTGTTAGGAAATGCATGTGTAACAATACAAACATGATAAAACAGCTTGTTATCACATCCAAACACTGTTTTAGAACAAAATATGAGTTTTCAGTTCATTCTTCAAAAGTTGCACTTTTGCTCCAAGTTATGCTCAGAAACACTGTTTAGAGCGCTTACAGCGCCAGCAAACGCTGTTTTGAACGCCTTAATGCAAGCCTTACCTACTTGTTAGGAAATGCATGTGTAACATTACAAACATGATAAAACAGCTTGTTATCACATCCAAACACTGTTTTAGAACAAAATATGAGTTTTCAGTTCATTCTTCAAAAGTTGCACTTTTGCTCCAAGTTATGCTCAGAAACACTGTTTAGAGCGCTTACAGCGCCAGCAAACGCTGTTTTGAACGCCTTAATGCAAGACTTACTACTTGTTAGGAAATGCATGTGTAACAATACAAACATGATAAAACAGCTTGTTATCACACATCCAAACACTGTTTTAGAACAAAATATGAGTTTTCAGTTCATTCTTCAAAAGTTGCACTTTTGCTCCAAGTTATGCTCAGAAACACTGTTTAGAGCGCTTACAGCGCCAGCAAACGCTGTTTTGAACGCCTTAATGCAAGACTTACTACTTGTTAGGAAATGCATGTGTAACAATACAAACATGATAAAACAGCTTGTTATCACATCCAAACACTGTTTTAGAACAAAATATGAGTTTTCAGTTCATTCTTCAAAAGTTGCACTTTTGCTCCAAGTTATGCTCAGAAACACTGTTTAGAGCTCTTACAGCGCCAGCAAACGCTGTTTTGAACGCCTTAATGCAAGCCTTACCTACTTGTTAGAAAATGGATGTGTAACATTACAAACATGATAAAACAGCTTGTTATCACATCCAAACACTGTTTTGGAACAAAATATGAGTTTTCAGTTCATTCTTCAAAAGTTGCACTTTTGCCACAAGTTATGCTCAGAAACACTGTTTAGAGCTCTTACAACGCCAGAAAACGCTGTTTTGAACGCCTTAATGCAAGCCTTACCTACTTGTTAGGAAATGCATGTGTAACATTACAAACATGATAAAACAGCTTGTTATCACATCCAAACACTGTTTTAGAACAAAATATGAGTTTTCAGTTCATTCTTCAAAAGTTGCACTTTTGCTCCAAGTTATGCTCAGAAACACTGTTTAGAGCGCTTACAGCGCCAGCAAACGCTGTTTTGAACGCCTTAATGCAAGCCTTACCTACTTGTTAGGAAATGCATGTGTAACATTACAAACATGATAAAACAGCTTGTTATCACATCCAAACACTGTTTTAGAACAAAATATGAGTTTTCAGTTCATTCTTCAAAAGTTGCACTTTTGCTCCAAGTTGTGCTCAGAAACACTGTTTAGAGCTCTTACAGCGCCAGCAAACGCTGTTTTGAACGCCTTAATGCAAGCCTTACCTACTTGTTAGAAAATGGATGTGTAACATTACAAACATGATAAAACAGCTTGTTATCACATCCAAACACTGTTTTGGAACAAAATATGAGTTTTCAGTTCATTCTTCAAAAGTTGCACTTTTGCCACAAGTTATGCTCAGAAACACTGTTTAGAGCTCTTACAACGCCAGAAAACGCTGTTTTGAACGCCTTAATGCAAGCCTTACCTACTTGTTAGGAAATGCATGTGTAACATTACAAACATGATAAAACAGCTTGTTATCACATCCAAACACTGTTTTAGAACAAAATATGAGTTTTCAGTTCATTCTTCAAAAGTTGCACTTTTGCTCCAAGTTATGCTCAGAAACACTGTTTAGAGCGCTTACAGCGCCAGCAAACGCTGTTTTGAACGCCTTAATGCAAGACTTACTACTTGTTAGGAAATGCATGTGTAACAATACAAACATGATAAAACAGCTTGTTATCACATCCAAACACTGTTTTAGAACAAAATATGAGTTTTCAGTTCATTCTTCAAAAGTTGCACTTTTGCTCCAAGTTATGCTCAGAAACACTGTTTAGAGCTCTTACAACGCCAGCAAACGCTGTTTTGAACGCCTTAATGCAAGCCTTACCTACTTGTTAGGAAATGCATGTGTAACATTACAAACATGATAAAACAGCTTGTTATCACATCCAAACACTGTTTTGGAACAAAATATGAGTTTTCAGTTCATTCTTCAAAAGTTGCACTTTTGCCACAAGTTATGCTCAGAAACACTGTTTAGAGCTCTTACAACGCCAGCAAACGCTGTTTTGAACGCCTTAATGCAAGCCTTACCTACTTGTTAGGAAATGCATGTGTAACATTACAAACATGATAAAACAGCTTGTTATCACATCCAAACACTGTTTTGGAACAAAATATGAGTTTTCAGTTCATTCTTCAAAAGTTGCACTTTTGCCACAAGTTATGCTCAGAAACACTGTTTAGAGCTCTTACAACGCCAGCAAACGCTGTTTTGAACGCCTTAATGCAAGCCTTACCTACTTGTTAGGAAATGCATGTGTAACAATACAAACATGATAAAACAGCTTGTTATCACATCCAAACACTGTTTTAGAACAAAATATGAGTTTTCAGTTCATTCTTCAAAAGTTGCACTTTTGCTCCAAGTTATGCTCAGAAACACTGTTTAGAGCGCTTACAGCGCCAGCAAACGCTGTTTTGAACGCCTTAATGCAAGCCTTACCTACTTGTTAGGAAATGCATGTGTAACATTACAAACATGATAAAACAGCTTGTTATCACATCCAAACACTGTTTTAGAACAAAATATGAGTTTTCAGTTCATTCTTCAAAAGTTGCACTTTTGCTCCAAGTTATGCTCAGAAACACTGTTTAGAGCGCTTACAGCGCCAGCAAACGCTGTTTTGAACGCCTTAATGCAAGACTTACTACTTGTTAGGAAATGCATGTGTAACAATACAAACATGATAAAACAGCTTGTTATCACATCCAAACACTGTTTTAGAACAAAATATGAGTTTTCAGTTCATTCTTCAAAAGTTGCACTTTTGCTCCAAGTTATGCTCAGAAACACTGTTTAGAGCGCTTACAGCGCCAGCAAACGCTGTTTTGAACGCCTTAATGCAAGCCTTACCTACTTGTTAGGAAATGCATGTGTAACATTACAAACATGATAAAACAGCTTGTTATCACATCCAAACACTGTTTTAGAACAAAATATGAGTTTTCAGTTCATTCTTCAAAAGTTGCACTTTTGCTCCAAGTTGTGCTCAGAAACACTGTTTAGAGCTCTTACAGCGCCAGCAAACGCTGTTTTGAACGCCTTAATGCAAGCCTTACCTACTTGTTAGAAAATGGATGTGTAACATTACAAACATGATAAAACAGCTTGTTATCACATCCAAACACTGTTTTGGAACAAAATATGAGTTTTCAGTTCATTCTTCAAAAGTTGCACTTTTGCCACAAGTTATGCTCAGAAACACTGTTTAGAGCTCTTACAACGCCAGAAAACGCTGTTTTGAACGCCTTAATGCAAGCCTTACCTACTTGTTAGGAAATGCATGTGTAACATTACAAACATGATAAAACAGCTTGTTATCACATCCAAACACTGTTTTAGAACAAAATATGAGTTTTCAGTTCATTCTTCAAAAGTTGCACTTTTGCTCCAAGTTATGCTCAGAAACACTGTTTAGAGCGCTTACAGCGCCAGCAAACGCTGTTTTGAACGCCTTAATGCAAGACTTACTACTTGTTAGGAAATGCATGTGTAACAATACAAACATGATAAAACAGCTTGTTATCACATCCAAACACTGTTTTAGAACAAAATATGAGTTTTCAGTTCATTCTTCAAAAGTTGCACTTTTGCTCCAAGTTATGCTCAGAAACACTGTTTAGAGCGCTTACAGCGCCAGCAAACGCTGTTTTGAACGCCTTAATGCAAGCCTTACCTACTTGTTAGGAAATGCATGTGTAACATTACAAACATGATAAAACAGCTTGTTATCACATCCAAACACTGTTTTAGAACAAAATATGAGTTTTCAGTTCATTCTTCAAAAGTTGCACTTTTGCTCCAAGTTGTGCTCAGAAACACTGTTTAGAGCTCTTACAGCGCCAGCAAACGCTGTTTTGAACGCCTTAATGCAAGCCTTACCTACTTGTTAGAAAATGGATGTGTAACATTACAAACATGATAAAACAGCTTGTTATCACATCCAAACACTGTTTTGGAACAAAATATGAGTTTTCAGTTCATTCTTCAAAAGTTGCACTTTTGCCACAAGTTATGCTCAGAAACACTGTTTAGAGCTCTTACAACGCCAGAAAACGCTGTTTTGAACGCCTTAATGCAAGCCTTACCTACTTGTTAGGAAATGCATGTGTAACATTACAAACATGATAAAACAGCTTGTTATCACATCCAAACACTGTTTTAGAACAAAATATGAGTTTTCAGTTCATTCTTCAAAAGTTGCACTTTTGCTCCAAGTTATGCTCAGAAACACTGTTTAGAGCGCTTACAGCGCCAGCAAACGCTGTTTTGAACGCCTTAATGCAAGACTTACTACTTGTTAGGAAATGCATGTGTAACAATACAAACATGATAAAACAGCTTGTTATCACATCCAAACACTGTTTTAGAACAAAATATGAGTTTTCAGTTCATTCTTCAAAAGTTGCACTTTTGCTCCAAGTTATGCTCAGAAACACTGTTTAGAGCTCTTACAACGCCAGCAAACGCTGTTTTGAACGCCTTAATGCAAGCCTTACCTACTTGTTAGGAAATGCATGTGTAACATTACAAACATGATAAAACAGCTTGTTATCACATCCAAACACTGTTTTGGAACAAAATATGAGTTTTCAGTTCATTCTTCAAAAGTTGCACTTTTGCCACAAGTTATGCTCAGAAACACTGTTTAGAGCTCTTACAACGCCAGCAAACGCTGTTTTGAACGCCTTAATGCAAGCCTTACCTACTTGTTAGGAAATGCATGTGTAACATTACAAACATGATAAAACAGCTTGTTATCACATCCAAACACTGTTTTGGAACAAAATATGAGTTTTCAGTTCATTCTTCAAAAGTTGCACTTTTGCTCCAAGTTATGCTCAGAAACACTGTTTAGAGCGCTTACAGCGCCAGCAAACGCTGTTTTGAACGCCTTAATGCAAGACTTACTACTTGTTAGGAAATGCATGTGTAACAATACAAACATGATAAAACAGCTTGTTATCACATCCAAACACTGTTTTAGAACAAAATATGAGTTTTCAGTTCATTCTTCAAAAGTTGCACTTTTGCTCCAAGTTATGCTCAGAAACACTGTTTAGAGCGCTTACAGCGCCAGCAAACGCTGTTTTGAACGCCTTAATGCAAGCCTTACCTACTTGTTAGGAAATGCATGTGTAACATTACAAACATGATAAAACAGCTTGTTATCACATCCAAACACTGTTTTAGAACAAAATATGAGTTTTCAGTTCATTCTTCAAAAGTTGCACTTTTGCTCCAAGTTGTGCTCAGAAACACTGTTTAGAGCTCTTACAGCGCCAGCAAACGCTGTTTTGAACGCCTTAATGCAAGCCTTACCTACTTGTTAGAAAATGGATGTGTAACATTACAAACATGATAAAACAGCTTGTTATCACATCCAAACACTGTTTTGGAACAAAATATGAGTTTTCAGTTCATTCTTCAAAAGTTGCACTTTTGCCACAAGTTATGCTCAGAAACACTGTTTAGAGCTCTTACAACGCCAGAAAACGCTGTTTTGAACGCCTTAATGCAAGCCTTACCTACTTGTTAGGAAATGCATGTGTAACATTACAAACATGATAAAACAGCTTGTTATCACATCCAAACACTGTTTTAGAACAAAATATGAGTTTTCAGTTCATTCTTCAAAAGTTGCACTTTTGCTCCAAGTTATGCTCAGAAACACTGTTTAGAGCGCTTACAGCGCCAGCAAACGCTGTTTTGAACGCCTTAATGCAAGACTTACTACTTGTTAGGAAATGCATGTGTAACAATACAAACATGATAAAACAGCTTGTTATCACATCCAAACACTGTTTTAGAACAAAATATGAGTTTTCAGTTCATTCTTCAAAAGTTGCACTTTTGCTCCAAGTTATGCTCAGAAACACTGTTTAGAGCTCTTACAACGCCAGCAAACGCTGTTTTGAACGCCTTAATGCAAGCCTTACCTACTTGTTAGGAAATGCATGTGTAACATTACAAACATGATAAAACAGCTTGTTATCACATCCAAACACTGTTTTGGAACAAAATATGAGTTTTCAGTTCATTCTTCAAAAGTTGCACTTTTGCCACAAGTTATGCTCAGAAACACTGTTTAGAGCTCTTACAACGCCAGCAAACGCTGTTTTGAACGCCTTAATGCAAGCCTTACC
>NW_027507397.1:0-42338 GCF_052324685.1 Brachyhypopomus gauderio
CATATGAGAAGCCACCGGCAGGCAGTCAAAAGACTTAAATCAAGTATGTTGACCTCCACATGCCCATTCTGGACAAATTTCCCTCCATATGCCTACGGTATAACCTTGGACTTATCCACTTACAGAACACTTAAAATCCACCCAAGATTTTGAGAGATTTATGAAGATAGCAGGAGTGGAAATACCCAGGCTGATAGGTGAGTGGCATAATACAGACATATCAAGCCCGCAACAGGTGCACATTTCTAGGCATACATGTTTTAAACATGGTGGTTTTCTCTTCCAGACCAGATGAGGGAGGAGGCCAGAGAGGACACGTATTGCCTCTTACAGGGCTATCCGACAGGCTATCTGGCTATGATAACAGGCCATAGACCTGTGGTTTTTTACAACATGACTAAAGATCAAGTGGACAACGCAGAGCAAGATGACCAAGGCCGGACCGTCGTCTGGGTAAGCCCACATAAGTTCACCTTACCCCCGCCACACACTGTAGGATGAGAGGCCTGGTTGATCCACCCTGTTTGAAATTTAGAACTTAGTACATTAACATTTCCCAGGTTGATCGACACAAAACGGACAGGAGATACGGCTCGGCCTACCTCGCCCTGATGCCTGTAGAGGCGACGTGGTTAAGAGACATGGCTGACATCTCTAACCGCTATGGAGACAACAAGTGCCCGTACGTCTTACAGAGTGGAGGAAAGCAAATGACTACAATTACCCACCTCTTCCAAAGGGCATGGAAACATGCCAGAATGCACGGACATATCGGCTTTACCATAATCCGAACATGTGTCAGTAACCAGGGCAGACACCTCACCATGGAAAACCGCATGCTTGTTTGTCATACCGTGGATACTGCAGACAGGTTCTATGCATCTTTGCCTACCCTGAGTGATGCTTTTAGGGTAAGAGAACTCAGAATCCAGGCACTGGATGAACCAATAAAGGGTTGAAAGAGTTATTCGTCTGTGTCTCGTCATTTATGACTTCCAGGGCATGCAGTCCAGCTACATTTCACACCCCAGGACATATTGGGCCTTCAACCACAGCAGATCAAACAGATACTCCTTCAAATCAAGAAATTACTAAAGGACCACACTAGACATATGAGAAGCCACCGGCAGGCAGTCAAAAGCACAACTTCAATAGCCTTAAATTCATCCACAACCTGGAGAGAATAAGACAGTAGCCGTCTACTCGGAACAAACACAAATACAGCTACACTACGGTACATATTATGCTCATCAACGCGGTGTCTTTTATAAAACGTGCACGAGCCTTCCACCTGGACATATTGGGCCTTCAACCACAGCAGATCAAACAGATACTCCTTCAAATCAAGAAATTACTAAAAGACATATGAGAAGCCACCGGCAGGCAGTCAAAAGACTTAAATCAAGTATGTTGACCTCCACATGCCCATTCTGGACAAATTTCCTCCATATGCCTACGGTATAACCTTGGACTTATCCACTTACAGAACACTTAAAATCCACCCAAGATTTTGAGAGATTTATGAAGATAGCAGGAGTGGAAATACCCAGGCTGATAGGTGAGTGGCATAATACAGACATATCAAGCCCGCAACAGGTGCACATTTCTAGGCATACATGTTTTAAACATGGTGGTTTTCTCTTCCAGACCAGATGAGGGAGGAGGCCAGAGAGGACACGTATTGCCTCTTACAGGGCTATCCGACAGGCTATCTGGCTATGATAACAGGCCATAGACCTGTGGTTTTTTACAACATGACTAAAGATCAAGTGGACAACGCAGAGCAAGATGACCAAGGCCGGACCGTCGTCTGGGTAAGCCCACATAAGTTCACCTTACCCCCGCCACACACTGTAGGATGAGAGGCCTGGTTGATCCACCCTGTTTGAAATTTAGAACTTAGTACATTAACATTTCCCAGGTTGATCGACACAAAACGGACAGGAGATACGGCTCGGCCTACCTCGCCCTGATGCCTGTAGAGGCGACGTGGTTAAGAGACATGGCTGACATCTCTAACCGCTATGGAGACAACAAGTGCCCGTACGTCTTACAGAGTGGAGGAAAGCAAATGACTACAATTACCCACCTCTTCCAAAGGGCATGGAAACATGCCGGAATGCACGGACATATCGGCTTTACCATAATCCGAACATGTGTCAGTAACCAGGGCAGACACCTCACCATGGAAAACCGCATGCTTGTTTGTCATACCGTGGATACTGCAGACAGGTTCTATGCATCTTTGCCTACCCTGAGTGATGCTTTTAGGGTAAGAGAACTCAGAATCCAGGCACTGGATGAACCAATAAAGGGTTGAAAGAGTTATTCGTCTGTGTCTCGTCATTTATGACTTCCAGGGCATGCAGTCCAGCTACATTTCACACCCCAGCACATATTGGGCCTTCAACCACAGCAGATCAAACAGATACTCCTTCAAATCAAGAAATTACTAAAGGACCACACTAGACATATGAGAAGCCACCGGCAGGCAGTCAAAAGCACAACTTCAATAGCCTTAAATTCATCCACAACCTGGAGAGAATAAGACAGTAGCCGTCTACTCGGAACAAACACAAATACAGCTACACTACGGTACATATTATGCTCATCAACGCGGTGTCTTTTATAAAACGTGCACGAGCCTTCCACCTGGACATATTGGGCCTTCAACCACAGCAGATCAAACAGATACTCCTTCAAATCAAGAAATTACTAAAAGACATATGAGAAGCCACCGGCAGGCAGTCAAAAGACTTAAATCAAGTATGTTGACCTCCACATGCCCATTCTGGACAAATTTCCTCCATATGCCTACGGTATAACCTTGGACTTATCCACTTACAGAACACTTAAAATCCACCCAAGATTTTGAGAGATTTATGAAGATAGCAGGAGTGGAAATACCCAGGCTGATAGGTGAGTGGCATAATACAGACATATCAAGCCCGCAACAGGTGCACATTTCTAGGCATACATGTTTTAAACATGGTGGTTTTCTCTTCCAGACCAGATGAGGGAGGAGGCCAGAGAGGACACGTATTGCCTCTTACAGGGCTATCCGACAGGCTATCTGGCTATGATAACAGGCCATAGACCTGTGGTTTTTTACAACATGACTAAAGATCAAGTGGACAACGCAGAGCAAGATGACCAAGGCCGGACCGTCGTCTGGGTAAGCCCACATAAGTTCACCTTACCCCCGCCACACACTGTAGGATGAGAGGCCTGGTTGATCCACCCTGTTTGAAATTTAGAACTTAGTACATTAACATTTCCCAGGTTGATCGACACAAAACGGACAGGAGATACGGCTCGGCCTACCTCGCCCTGATGCCTGTAGAGGCGACGTGGTTAAGAGACATGGCTGACATCTCTAACCGCTATGGAGACAACAAGTGCCCGTACGTCTTACAGAGTGGAGGAAAGCAAATGACTACAATTACCCACCTCTTCCAAAGGGCATGGAAACATGCCAGAATGCACGGACATATCGGCTTTACCATAATCCGAACATGTGTCAGTAACCAGGGCAGACACCTCACCATGGAAAACCGCATGCTTGTTTGTCATACCGTGGATACTGCAGACAGGTTCTATGCATCTTTGCCTACCCTGAGTGATGCTTTTAGGGTAAGAGAACTCAGAATCCAGGCACTGGATGAACCAATAAAGGGTTGAAAGAGTTATTCGTCTGTGTCTCGTCATTTATGACTTCCAGGGCATGCAGTCCAGCTACATTTCACACCCCAGGACATATTGGGCCTTCAACCACAGCAGATCAAACAGATACTCCTTCAAATCAAGAAATTACTAAAGGACCACACTAGACATATGAGAAGCCACCGGCAGGCAGTCAAAAGCACAACTTCAATAGCCTTAAATTCATCCACAACCTGGAGAGAATAAGACAGTAGCCGTCTACTCGGAACAAACACAAATACAGCTACACTACGGTACATATTATGCTCATCAACGCGGTGTCTTTTATAAAACGTGCACGAGCCTTCCACCTGGACATATTGGGCCTTCAACCACAGCAGATCAAACAGATACTCCTTCAAATCAAGAAATTACTAAAAGACATATGAGAAGCCACCGGCAGGCAGTCAAAAGACTTAAATCAAGTATGTTGACCTCCACATGCCCATTCTGGACAAATTTCCTCCATATGCCTACGGTATAACCTTGGACTTATCCACTTACAGAACACTTAAAATCCACCCAAGATTTTGAGAGATTTATGAAGATAGCAGGAGTGGAAATACCCAGGCTGATAGGTGAGTGGCATAATACAGACATATCAAGCCCGCAACAGGTGCACATTTCTAGGCATACATGTTTTAAACATGGTGGTTTTCTCTTCCAGACCAGATGAGGGAGGAGGCCAGAGAGGACACGTATTGCCTCTTACAGGGCTATCCGACAGGCTATCTGGCTATGATAACAGGCCATAGACCTGTGGTTTTTTACAACATGACTAAAGATCAAGTGGACAACGCAGAGCAAGATGACCAAGGCCGGACCGTCGTCTGGGTAAGCCCACATAAGTTCACCTTACCCCCGCCACACACTGTAGGATGAGAGGCCTGGTTGATCCACCCTGTTTGAAATTTAGAACTTAGTACATTAACATTTCCCAGGTTGATCGACACAAAACGGACAGGAGATACGGCTCGGCCTACCTCGCCCTGATGCCTGTAGAGGCGACGTGGTTAAGAGACATGGCTGACATCTCTAACCGCTATGGAGACAACAAGTGCCCGTACGTCTTACAGAGTGGAGGAAAGCAAATGACTACAATTACCCACCTCTTCCAAAGGGCATGGAAACATGCCGGAATGCACGGACATATCGGCTTTACCATAATCCGAACATGTGTCAGTAACCAGGGCAGACACCTCACCATGGAAAACCGCATGCTTGTTTGTCATACCGTGGATACTGCAGACAGGTTCTATGCATCTTTGCCTACCCTGAGTGATGCTTTTAGGGTAAGAGAACTCAGAATCCAGGCACTGGATGAACCAATAAAGGGTTGAAAGAGTTATTCGTCTGTGTCTCGTCATTTATGACTTCCAGGGCATGCAGTCCAGCTACATTTCACACCCCAGCACATATTGGGCCTTCAACCACAGCAGATCAAACAGATACTCCTTCAAATCAAGAAATTACTAAAGGACCACACTAGACATATGAGAAGCCACCGGCAGGCAGTCAAAAGCACAACTTCAATAGCCTTAAATTCATCCACAACCTGGAGAGAATAAGACAGTAGCCGTCTACTCGGATCAAACACAAATACAGCTACACTACGGTACACATTATGCTCGTCAACGCTGTGTCTTTTATAAAACGTGCACGAGCCTTCCACCTGGACATATTGGGCCTTCAACCACAGCAGATCAAACAGATACTCCTTCAAATCAAGAAATTACTAAAAGACATATGAGAAGCCACCGGCAGGCAGTCAAAAGACTTAAATCAAGTATGTTGACCTCCACATGCCCATTCTGGACAAATTTCCTCCATATGCCTACGGTATAACCTTGGACTTATCCACTTACAGAACACTTAAAATCCACCCAAGATTTTGAGAGATTTATGAAGATAGCAGGAGTGGAAATACCCAGGCTGATAGGTGAGTGGCATAATACAGACATATCAAGCCCGCAACAGGTGCACATTTCTAGGCATACATGTTTTAAACATGGTGGTTTTCTCTTCCAGACCAGATGAGGGAGGAGGCCAGAGAGGACACGTATTGCCTCTTACAGGGCTATCCGACAGGCTATCTGGCTATGATAACAGGCCATAGACCTGTGGTTTTTTACAACATGACTAAAGATCAAGTGGACAACGCAGAGCAAGATGACCAAGGCCGGACCGTCGTCTGGGTAAGCCCACATAAGTTCACCTTACCCCCGCCACACACTGTAGGATGAGAGGCCTGGTTGATCCACCCTGTTTGAAATTTAGAACTTAGTACATTAACATTTCCCAGGTTGATCGACACAAAACGGACAGGAGATACGGCTCGGCCTACCTCGCCCTGATGCCTGTAGAGGCGACGTGGTTAAGAGACATGGCTGACATCTCTAACCGCTATGGAGACAACAAGTGCCCGTACGTCTTACAGAGTGGAGGAAAGCAAATGACTACAATTACCCACCTCTTCCAAAGGGCATGGAAACATGCCGGAATGCACGGACATATCGGCTTTACCATAATCCGAACATGTGTCAGTAACCAGGGCAGACACCTCACCATGGAAAACCGCATGCTTGTTTGTCATACCGTGGATACTGCAGACAGGTTCTATGCATCTTTGCCTACCCTGAGTGATGCTTTTAGGGTAAGAGAACTCAGAATCCAGGCACTGGATGAACCAATAAAGGGTTGAAAGAGTTATTCGTCTGTGTCTCGTCATTTATGACTTCCAGGGCATGCAGTCCAGCTACATTTCACACCCCAGCACATATTGGGCCTTCAACCACAGCAGATCAAACAGATACTCCTTCAAATCAAGAAATTACTAAAGGACCACACTAGACATATGAGAAGCCACCGGCAGGCAGTCAAAAGCACAACTTCAATAGCCTTAAATTCATCCACAACCTGGAGAGAATAAGACAGTAGCCGTCTACTCGGATCAAACACAAATACAGCTACACTACGGTACACATTATGCTCGTCAACGCTGTGTCTTTTATAAAACGTGCACGAGCCTTCCACCTGGACATATTGGGCCTTCAACCACAGCAGATCAAACAGATACTCCTTCAAATCAAGAAATTACTAAAAGACATATGAGAAGCCACCGGCAGGCAGTCAAAAGACTTAAATCAAGTATGTTGACCTCCACATGCCCATTCTGGACAAATTTCCTCCATATGCCTACGGTATAACCTTGGACTTATCCACTTACAGAACACTTAAAATCCACCCAAGATTTTGAGAGATTTATGAAGATAGCAGGAGTGGAAATACCCAGGCTGATAGGTGAGTGGCATAATACAGACATATCAAGCCCGCAACAGGTGCACATTTCTAGGCATACATGTTTTAAACATGGTGGTTTTCTCTTCCAGACCAGATGAGGGAGGAGGCCAGAGAGGACACGTATTGCCTCTTACAGGGCTATCCGACAGGCTATCTGGCTATGATAACAGGCCATAGACCTGTGGTTTTTTACAACATGACTAAAGATCAAGTGGACAACGCAGAGCAAGATGACCAAGGCCGGACCGTCGTCTGGGTAAGCCCACATAAGTTCACCTTACCCCCGCCACACACTGTAGGATGAGAGGCCTGGTTGATCCACCCTGTTTGAAATTTAGAACTTAGTACATTAACATTTCCCAGGTTGATCGACACAAAACGGACAGGAGATACGGCTCGGCCTACCTCGCCCTGATGCCTGTAGAGGCGACGTGGTTAAGAGACATGGCTGACATCTCTAACCGCTATGGAGACAACAAGTGCCCGTACGTCTTACAGAGTGGAGGAAAGCAAATGACTACAATTACCCACCTCTTCCAAAGGGCATGGAAACATGCCAGAATGCACGGACATATCGGCTTTACCATAATCCGAACATGTGTCAGTAACCAGGGCAGACACCTCACCATGGAAAACCGCATGCTTGTTTGTCATACCGTGGATACTGCAGACAGGTTCTATGCATCTTTGCCTACCCTGAGTGATGCTTTTAGGGTAAGAGAACTCAGAATCCAGGCACTGGATGAACCAATAAAGGGTTGAAAGAGTTATTCGTCTGTGTCTCGTCATTTATGACTTCCAGGGCATGCAGTCCAGCTACATTTCACACCCCAGGACATATTGGGCCTTCAACCACAGCAGATCAAACAGATACTCCTTCAAATCAAGAAATTACTAAAGGACCACACTAGACATATGAGAAGCCACCGGCAGGCAGTCAAAAGCACAACTTCAATAGCCTTAAATTCATCCACAACCTGGAGAGAATAAGACAGTAGCCGTCTACTCGGAACAAACACAAATACAGCTACACTACGGTACATATTATGCTCATCAACGCGGTGTCTTTTATAAAACGTGCACGAGCCTTCCACCTGGACATATTGGGCCTTCAACCACAGCAGATCAAACAGATACTCCTTCAAATCAAGAAATTACTAAAAGACATATGAGAAGCCACCGGCAGGCAGTCAAAAGACTTAAATCAAGTATGTTGACCTCCACATGCCCATTCTGGACAAATTTCCTCCATATGCCTACGGTATAACCTTGGACTTATCCACTTACAGAACACTTAAAATCCACCCAAGATTTTGAGAGATTTATGAAGATAGCAGGAGTGGAAATACCCAGGCTGATAGGTGAGTGGCATAATACAGACATATCAAGCCCGCAACAGGTGCACATTTCTAGGCATACATGTTTTAAACATGGTGGTTTTCTCTTCCAGACCAGATGAGGGAGGAGGCCAGAGAGGACACGTATTGCCTCTTACAGGGCTATCCGACAGGCTATCTGGCTATGATAACAGGCCATAGACCTGTGGTTTTTTACAACATGACTAAAGATCAAGTGGACAACGCAGAGCAAGATGACCAAGGCCGGACCGTCGTCTGGGTAAGCCCACATAAGTTCACCTTACCCCCGCCACACACTGTAGGATGAGAGGCCTGGTTGATCCACCCTGTTTGAAATTTAGAACTTAGTACATTAACATTTCCCAGGTTGATCGACACAAAACGGACAGGAGATACGGCTCGGCCTACCTCGCCCTGATGCCTGTAGAGGCGACGTGGTTAAGAGACATGGCTGACATCTCTAACCGCTATGGAGACAACAAGTGCCCGTACGTCTTACAGAGTGGAGGAAAGCAAATGACTACAATTACCCACCTCTTCCAAAGGGCATGGAAACATGCCGGAATGCACGGACATATCGGCTTTACCATAATCCGAACATGTGTCAGTAACCAGGGCAGACACCTCACCATGGAAAACCGCATGCTTGTTTGTCATACCGTGGATACTGCAGACAGGTTCTATGCATCTTTGCCTACCCTGAGTGATGCTTTTAGGGTAAGAGAACTCAGAATCCAGGCACTGGATGAACCAATAAAGGGTTGAAAGAGTTATTCGTCTGTGTCTCGTCATTTATGACTTCCAGGGCATGCAGTCCAGCTACATTTCACACCCCAGCACATATTGGGCCTTCAACCACAGCAGATCAAACAGATACTCCTTCAAATCAAGAAATTACTAAAGGACCACACTAGACATATGAGAAGCCACCGGCAGGCAGTCAAAAGCACAACTTCAATAGCCTTAAATTCATCCACAACCTGGAGAGAATAAGACAGTAGCCGTCTACTCGGATCAAACACAAATACAGCTACACTACGGTACACATTATGCTCGTCAACGCTGTGTCTTTTATAAAACGTGCACGAGCCTTCCACCTGGACATATTGGGCCTTCAACCACAGCAGATCAAACAGATACTCCTTCAAATCAAGAAATTACTAAAAGACATATGAGAAGCCACCGGCAGGCAGTCAAAAGACTTAAATCAAGTATGTTGACCTCCACATGCCCATTCTGGACAAATTTCCTCCATATGCCTACGGTATAACCTTGGACTTATCCACTTACAGAACACTTAAAATCCACCCAAGATTTTGAGAGATTTATGAAGATAGCAGGAGTGGAAATACCCAGGCTGATAGGTGAGTGGCATAATACAGACATATCAAGCCCGCAACAGGTGCACATTTCTAGGCATACATGTTTTAAACATGGTGGTTTTCTCTTCCAGACCAGATGAGGGAGGAGGCCAGAGAGGACACGTATTGCCTCTTACAGGGCTATCCGACAGGCTATCTGGCTATGATAACAGGCCATAGACCTGTGGTTTTTTACAACATGACTAAAGATCAAGTGGACAACGCAGAGCAAGATGACCAAGGCCGGACCGTCGTCTGGGTAAGCCCACATAAGTTCACCTTACCCCCGCCACACACTGTAGGATGAGAGGCCTGGTTGATCCACCCTGTTTGAAATTTAGAACTTAGTACATTAACATTTCCCAGGTTGATCGACACAAAACGGACAGGAGATACGGCTCGGCCTACCTCGCCCTGATGCCTGTAGAGGCGACGTGGTTAAGAGACATGGCTGACATCTCTAACCGCTATGGAGACAACAAGTGCCCGTACGTCTTACAGAGTGGAGGAAAGCAAATGACTACAATTACCCACCTCTTCCAAAGGGCATGGAAACATGCCGGAATGCACGGACATATCGGCTTTACCATAATCCGAACATGTGTCAGTAACCAGGGCAGACACCTCACCATGGAAAACCGCATGCTTGTTTGTCATACCGTGGATACTGCAGACAGGTTCTATGCATCTTTGCCTACCCTGAGTGATGCTTTTAGGGTAAGAGAACTCAGAATCCAGGCACTGGATGAACCAATAAAGGGTTGAAAGAGTTATTCGTCTGTGTCTCGTCATTTATGACTTCCAGGGCATGCAGTCCAGCTACATTTCACACCCCAGCACATATTGGGCCTTCAACCACAGCAGATCAAACAGATACTCCTTCAAATCAAGAAATTACTAAAGGACCACACTAGACATATGAGAAGCCACCGGCAGGCAGTCAAAAGCACAACTTCAATAGCCTTAAATTCATCCACAACCTGGAGAGAATAAGACAGTAGCCGTCTACTCGGATCAAACACAAATACAGCTACACTACGGTACACATTATGCTCGTCAACGCTGTGTCTTTTATAAAACGTGCACGAGCCTTCCACCTGGACATATTGGGCCTTCAACCACAGCAGATCAAACAGATACTCCTTCAAATCAAGAAATTACTAAAAGACATATGAGAAGCCACCGGCAGGCAGTCAAAAGACTTAAATCAAGTATGTTGACCTCCACATGCCCATTCTGGACAAATTTCCTCCATATGCCTACGGTATAACCTTGGACTTATCCACTTACAGAACACTTAAAATCCACCCAAGATTTTGAGAGATTTATGAAGATAGCAGGAGTGGAAATACCCAGGCTGATAGGTGAGTGGCATAATACAGACATATCAAGCCCGCAACAGGTGCACATTTCTAGGCATACATGTTTTAAACATGGTGGTTTTCTCTTCCAGACCAGATGAGGGAGGAGGCCAGAGAGGACACGTATTGCCTCTTACAGGGCTATCCGACAGGCTATCTGGCTATGATAACAGGCCATAGACCTGTGGTTTTTTACAACATGACTAAAGATCAAGTGGACAACGCAGAGCAAGATGACCAAGGCCGGACCGTCGTCTGGGTAAGCCCACATAAGTTCACCTTACCCCCGCCACACACTGTAGGATGAGAGGCCTGGTTGATCCACCCTGTTTGAAATTTAGAACTTAGTACATTAACATTTCCCAGGTTGATCGACACAAAACGGACAGGAGATACGGCTCGGCCTACCTCGCCCTGATGCCTGTAGAGGCGACGTGGTTAAGAGACATGGCTGACATCTCTAACCGCTATGGAGACAACAAGTGCCCGTACGTCTTACAGAGTGGAGGAAAGCAAATGACTACAATTACCCACCTCTTCCAAAGGGCATGGAAACATGCCGGAATGCACGGACATATCGGCTTTACCATAATCCGAACATGTGTCAGTAACCAGGGCAGACACCTCACCATGGAAAACCGCATGCTTGTTTGTCATACCGTGGATACTGCAGACAGGTTCTATGCATCTTTGCCTACCCTGAGTGATGCTTTTAGGGTAAGAGAACTCAGAATCCAGGCACTGGATGAACCAATAAAGGGTTGAAAGAGTTATTCGTCTGTGTCTCGTCATTTATGACTTCCAGGGCATGCAGTCCAGCTACATTTCACACCCCAGGACATATTGGGCCTTCAACCACAGCAGATCAAACAGATACTCCTTCAAATCAAGAAATTACTAAAGGACCACACTAGACATATGAGAAGCCACCGGCAGGCAGTCAAAAGCACAACTTCAATAGCCTTAAATTCATCCACAACCTGGAGAGAATAAGACAGTAGCCGTCTACTCGGAACAAACACAAATACAGCTACACTACGGTACATATTATGCTCATCAACGCGGTGTCTTTTATAAAACGTGCACGAGCCTTCCACCTGGACATATTGGGCCTTC
Organism: Brachyhypopomus gauderio; assembly: GCF_052324685.1. Classification (NCBI taxonomy): domain Eukaryota; kingdom Metazoa; phylum Chordata; class Actinopteri; order Gymnotiformes; family Hypopomidae; genus Brachyhypopomus; species Brachyhypopomus gauderio. Next base: position 12,199 of record NW_027507397.1, read on the forward strand.
AACCACAGCAGATCAAACAGATACTCCTTCAAATCAAGAAATTACTAAAAGACATATGAGAAGCCACCGGCAGGCAGTCAAAAGACTTAAATCAAGTATGTTGACCTCCACATGCCCATTCTGGACAAATTTCCTCCATATGCCTACGGTATAACCTTGGACTTATCCACTTACAGAACACTTAAAATCCACCCAAGATTTTGAGAGATTTATGAAGATAGCAGGAGTGGAAATACCCAGGCTGATAGGTGAGTGGCATAATACAGACATATCAAGCCCGCAACAGGTGCACATTTCTAGGCATACATGTTTTAAACATGGTGGTTTTCTCTTCCAGACCAGATGAGGGAGGAGGCCAGAGAGGACACGTATTGCCTCTTACAGGGCTATCCGACAGGCTATCTGGCTATGATAACAGGCCATAGACCTGTGGTTTTTTACAACATGACTAAAGATCAAGTGGACAACGCAGAGCAAGATGACCAAGGCCGGACCGTCGTCTGGGTAAGCCCACATAAGTTCACCTTACCCCCGCCACACACTGTAGGATGAGAGGCCTGGTTGATCCACCCTGTTTGAAATTTAGAACTTAGTACATTAACATTTCCCAGGTTGATCGACACAAAACGGACAGGAGATACGGCTCGGCCTACCTCGCCCTGATGCCTGTAGAGGCGACGTGGTTAAGAGACATGGCTGACATCTCTAACCGCTATGGAGACAACAAGTGCCCGTACGTCTTACAGAGTGGAGGAAAGCAAATGACTACAATTACCCACCTCTTCCAAAGGGCATGGAAACATGCCGGAATGCACGGACATATCGGCTTTACCATAATCCGAACATGTGTCAGTAACCAGGGCAGACACCTCACCATGGAAAACCGCATGCTTGTTTGTCATACCGTGGATACTGCAGACAGGTTCTATGCATCTTTGCCTACCCTGAGTGATGCTTTTAGGGTAAGAGAACTCAGAATCCAGGCACTGGATGAACCAATAAAGGGTTGAAAGAGTTATTCGTCTGTGTCTCGTCATTTATGACTTCCAGGGCATGCAGTCCAGCTACATTTCACACCCCAGCACATATTGGGCCTTCAACCACAGCAGATCAAACAGATACTCCTTCAAATCAAGAAATTACTAAAGGACCACACTAGACATATGAGAAGCCACCGGCAGGCAGTCAAAAGCACAACTTCAATAGCCTTAAATTCATCCACAACCTGGAGAGAATAAGACAGTAGCCGTCTACTCGGATCAAACACAAATACAGCTACACTACGGTACACATTATGCTCGTCAACGCTGTGTCTTTTATAAAACGTGCACGAGCCTTCCACCTGGACATATTGGGCCTTCAACCACAGCAGATCAAACAGATACTCCTTCAAATCAAGAAATTACTAAAAGACATATGAGAAGCCACCGGCAGGCAGTCAAAAGACTTAAATCAAGTATGTTGACCTCCACATGCCCATTCTGGACAAATTTCCTCCATATGCCTACGGTATAACCTTGGACTTATCCACTTACAGAACACTTAAAATCCACCCAAGATTTTGAGAGATTTATGAAGATAGCAGGAGTGGAAATACCCAGGCTGATAGGTGAGTGGCATAATACAGACATATCAAGCCCGCAACAGGTGCACATTTCTAGGCATACATGTTTTAAACATGGTGGTTTTCTCTTCCAGACCAGATGAGGGAGGAGGCCAGAGAGGACACGTATTGCCTCTTACAGGGCTATCCGACAGGCTATCTGGCTATGATAACAGGCCATAGACCTGTGGTTTTTTACAACATGACTAAAGATCAAGTGGACAACGCAGAGCAAGATGACCAAGGCCGGACCGTCGTCTGGGTAAGCCCACATAAGTTCACCTTACCCCCGCCACACACTGTAGGATGAGAGGCCTGGTTGATCCACCCTGTTTGAAATTTAGAACTTAGTACATTAACATTTCCCAGGTTGATCGACACAAAACGGACAGGAGATACGGCTCGGCCTACCTCGCCCTGATGCCTGTAGAGGCGACGTGGTTAAGAGACATGGCTGACATCTCTAACCGCTATGGAGACAACAAGTGCCCGTACGTCTTACAGAGTGGAGGAAAGCAAATGACTACAATTACCCACCTCTTCCAAAGGGCATGGAAACATGCCGGAATGCACGGACATATCGGCTTTACCATAATCCGAACATGTGTCAGTAACCAGGGCAGACACCTCACCATGGAAAACCGCATGCTTGTTTGTCATACCGTGGATACTGCAGACAGGTTCTATGCATCTTTGCCTACCCTGAGTGATGCTTTTAGGGTAAGAGAACTCAGAATCCAGGCACTGGATGAACCAATAAAGGGTTGAAAGAGTTATTCGTCTGTGTCTCGTCATTTATGACTTCCAGGGCATGCAGTCCAGCTACATTTCACACCCCAGCACATATTGGGCCTTCAACCACAGCAGATCAAACAGATACTCCTTCAAATCAAGAAATTACTAAAGGACCACACTAGACATATGAGAAGCCACCGGCAGGCAGTCAAAAGCACAACTTCAATAGCCTTAAATTCATCCACAACCTGGAGAGAATAAGACAGTAGCCGTCTACTCGGATCAAACACAAATACAGCTACACTACGGTACACATTATGCTCGTCAACGCTGTGTCTTTTATAAAACGTGCACGAGCCTTCCACCTGGACATATTGGGCCTTCAACCACAGCAGATCAAACAGATACTCCTTCAAATCAAGAAATTACTAAAAGACATATGAGAAGCCACCGGCAGGCAGTCAAAAGACTTAAATCAAGTATGTTGACCTCCACATGCCCATTCTGGACAAATTTCCTCCATATGCCTACGGTATAACCTTGGACTTATCCACTTACAGAACACTTAAAATCCACCCAAGATTTTGAGAGATTTATGAAGATAGCAGGAGTGGAAATACCCAGGCTGATAGGTGAGTGGCATAATACAGACATATCAAGCCCGCAACAGGTGCACATTTCTAGGCATACATGTTTTAAACATGGTGGTTTTCTCTTCCAGACCAGATGAGGGAGGAGGCCAGAGAGGACACGTATTGCCTCTTACAGGGCTATCCGACAGGCTATCTGGCTATGATAACAGGCCATAGACCTGTGGTTTTTTACAACATGACTAAAGATCAAGTGGACAACGCAGAGCAAGATGACCAAGGCCGGACCGTCGTCTGGGTAAGCCCACATAAGTTCACCTTACCCCCGCCACACACTGTAGGATGAGAGGCCTGGTTGATCCACCCTGTTTGAAATTTAGAACTTAGTACATTAACATTTCCCAGGTTGATCGACACAAAACGGACAGGAGATACGGCTCGGCCTACCTCGCCCTGATGCCTGTAGAGGCGACGTGGTTAAGAGACATGGCTGACATCTCTAACCGCTATGGAGACAACAAGTGCCCGTACGTCTTACAGAGTGGAGGAAAGCAAATGACTACAATTACCCACCTCTTCCAAAGGGCATGGAAACATGCCAGAATGCACGGACATATCGGCTTTACCATAATCCGAACATGTGTCAGTAACCAGGGCAGACACCTCACCATGGAAAACCGCATGCTTGTTTGTCATACCGTGGATACTGCAGACAGGTTCTATGCATCTTTGCCTACCCTGAGTGATGCTTTTAGGGTAAGAGAACTCAGAATCCAGGCACTGGATGAACCAATAAAGGGTTGAAAGAGTTATTCGTCTGTGTCTCGTCATTTATGACTTCCAGGGCATGCAGTCCAGCTACATTTCACACCCCAGGACATATTGGGCCTTCAACCACAGCAGATCAAACAGATACTCCTTCAAATCAAGAAATTACTAAAGGACCACACTAGACATATGAGAAGCCACCGGCAGGCAGTCAAAAGCACAACTTCAATAGCCTTAAATTCATCCACAACCTGGAGAGAATAAGACAGTAGCCGTCTACTCGGAACAAACACAAATACAGCTACACTACGGTACATATTATGCTCATCAACGCGGTGTCTTTTATAAAACGTGCACGAGCCTTCCACCTGGACATATTGGGCCTTCAACCACAGCAGATCAAACAGATACTCCTTCAAATCAAGAAATTACTAAAAGACATATGAGAAGCCACCGGCAGGCAGTCAAAAGACTTAAATCAAGTATGTTGACCTCCACATGCCCATTCTGGACAAATTTCCTCCATATGCCTACGGTATAACCTTGGACTTATCCACTTACAGAACACTTAAAATCCACCCAAGATTTTGAGAGATTTATGAAGATAGCAGGAGTGGAAATACCCAGGCTGATAGGTGAGTGGCATAATACAGACATATCAAGCCCGCAACAGGTGCACATTTCTAGGCATACATGTTTTAAACATGGTGGTTTTCTCTTCCAGACCAGATGAGGGAGGAGGCCAGAGAGGACACGTATTGCCTCTTACAGGGCTATCCGACAGGCTATCTGGCTATGATAACAGGCCATAGACCTGTGGTTTTTTACAACATGACTAAAGATCAAGTGGACAACGCAGAGCAAGATGACCAAGGCCGGACCGTCGTCTGGGTAAGCCCACATAAGTTCACCTTACCCCCGCCACACACTGTAGGATGAGAGGCCTGGTTGATCCACCCTGTTTGAAATTTAGAACTTAGTACATTAACATTTCCCAGGTTGATCGACACAAAACGGACAGGAGATACGGCTCGGCCTACCTCGCCCTGATGCCTGTAGAGGCGACGTGGTTAAGAGACATGGCTGACATCTCTAACCGCTATGGAGACAACAAGTGCCCGTACGTCTTACAGAGTGGAGGAAAGCAAATGACTACAATTACCCACCTCTTCCAAAGGGCATGGAAACATGCCGGAATGCACGGACATATCGGCTTTACCATAATCCGAACATGTGTCAGTAACCAGGGCAGACACCTCACCATGGAAAACCGCATGCTTGTTTGTCATACCGTGGATACTGCAGACAGGTTCTATGCATCTTTGCCTACCCTGAGTGATGCTTTTAGGGTAAGAGAACTCAGAATCCAGGCACTGGATGAACCAATAAAGGGTTGAAAGAGTTATTCGTCTGTGTCTCGTCATTTATGACTTCCAGGGCATGCAGTCCAGCTACATTTCACACCCCAGCACATATTGGGCCTTCAACCACAGCAGATCAAACAGATACTCCTTCAAATCAAGAAATTACTAAAGGACCACACTAGACATATGAGAAGCCACCGGCAGGCAGTCAAAAGCACAACTTCAATAGCCTTAAATTCATCCACAACCTGGAGAGAATAAGACAGTAGCCGTCTACTCGGATCAAACACAAATACAGCTACACTACGGTACACATTATGCTCGTCAACGCTGTGTCTTTTATAAAACGTGCACGAGCCTTCCACCTGGACATATTGGGCCTTCAACCACAGCAGATCAAACAGATACTCCTTCAAATCAAGAAATTACTAAAAGACATATGAGAAGCCACCGGCAGGCAGTCAAAAGACTTAAATCAAGTATGTTGACCTCCACATGCCCATTCTGGACAAATTTCCTCCATATGCCTACGGTATAACCTTGGACTTATCCACTTACAGAACACTTAAAATCCACCCAAGATTTTGAGAGATTTATGAAGATAGCAGGAGTGGAAATACCCAGGCTGATAGGTGAGTGGCATAATACAGACATATCAAGCCCGCAACAGGTGCACATTTCTAGGCATACATGTTTTAAACATGGTGGTTTTCTCTTCCAGACCAGATGAGGGAGGAGGCCAGAGAGGACACGTATTGCCTCTTACAGGGCTATCCGACAGGCTATCTGGCTATGATAACAGGCCATAGACCTGTGGTTTTTTACAACATGACTAAAGATCAAGTGGACAACGCAGAGCAAGATGACCAAGGCCGGACCGTCGTCTGGGTAAGCCCACATAAATTCACCTTACCCCCGCCACACACTGTAGGATGAGAGGCCTGGTTGATCCACCCTGTTTGAAATTTAGAACTTAGTACATTAACATTTCCCAGGTTGATCGACACAAAACGGACAGGAGATACGGCTCGGCCTACCTCGCCCTGATGCCTGTAGAGGCGACGTGGTTAAGAGACATGGCTGACATCTCTAACCGCTATGGAGACAACAAGTGCCCGTACGTCTTACAGAGTGGAGGAAAGCAAATGACTACAATTACCCACCTCTTCCAAAGGGCATGGAAACATGCCGGAATGCACGGACATATCGGCTTTACCATAATCCGAACATGTGTCAGTAACCAGGGCAGACACCTCACCATGGAAAACCGCATGCTTGTTTGTCATACCGTGGATACTGCAGACAGGTTCTATGCATCTTTGCCTACCCTGAGTGATGCTTTTAGGGTAAGAGAACTCAGAATCCAGGCACTGGATGAACCAATAAAGGGTTGAAAGAGTTATTCGTCTGTGTCTCGTCATTTATGACTTCCAGGGCATGCAGTCCAGCTACATTTCACACCCCAGCACATATTGGGCCTTCAACCACAGCAGATCAAACAGATACTCCTTCAAATCAAGAAATTACTAAAGGACCACACTAGACATATGAGAAGCCACCGGCAGGCAGTCAAAAGCACAACTTCAATAGCCTTAAATTCATCCACAACCTGGAGAGAATAAGACAGTAGCCGTCTACTCGGATCAAACACAAATACAGCTACACTACGGTACACATTATGCTCGTCAACGCTGTGTCTTTTATAAAACGTGCACGAGCCTTCCACCTGGACATATTGGGCCTTCAACCACAGCAGATCAAACAGATACTCCTTCAAATCAAGAAATTACTAAAAGACATATGAGAAGCCACCGGCAGGCAGTCAAAAGACTTAAATCAAGTATGTTGACCTCCACATGCCCATTCTGGACAAATTTCCTCCATATGCCTACGGTATAACCTTGGACTTATCCACTTACAGAACACTTAAAATCCACCCAAGATTTTGAGAGATTTATGAAGATAGCAGGAGTGGAAATACCCAGGCTGATAGGTGAGTGGCATAATACAGACATATCAAGCCCGCAACAGGTGCACATTTCTAGGCATACATGTTTTAAACATGGTGGTTTTCTCTTCCAGACCAGATGAGGGAGGAGGCCAGAGAGGACACGTATTGCCTCATACAGGGCTATCCGACAGGCTATCTGGCTATGATAACAGGCCATAGACCTGTGGTTTTTTACAACATGACTAAAGATCAAGTGGACAACGCAGAGCAAGATGACCAAGGCCGGACCGTCGTCTGGGTAAGCCCACATAAGTTCACCTTACCCCCGCCACACACACTAGGATGAGAGGCCTGGTTGATCCACCCTGTTTGAAATTTAGAACTTAGTACATTAACATTTCCCAGGTTGATCGACACAAAACGGACAGGAGATACGGCTCGGCCTACCTCGCCCTGATGCCTGTAGAGGCGACGTGGTTAAGAGACATGGCTGACATCTCTAACCGCTATGGAGACAACAAGTGCCCGTACGTCTTACAGAGTGGAGGAAAGCAAATGACTACAATTACCCACCTCTTCCAAAGGGCATGGAAACATGCCGGAATGCACGGACATATCGGCTTTACCATAATCCGAACATGTGTCAGTAACCAGGGCAGACACCTCACCATGGAAAACCGCATGCTTGTTTGTCATACCGTGGATACTGCAGACAGGTTCTATGCATCTTTGCCTACCCTGAGTGATGCTTTTAGGGTAAGAGAACTCAGAATCCAGGCACTGGATGAACCAATAAAGGGTTGAAAGAGTTATTCGTCTGTGTCTCGTCATTTATGACTTCCAGGGCATGCAGTCCAGCTACATTTCACACCCCAGGACATATTGGGCCTTCAACCACAGCAGATCAAACAGATACTCCTTCAAATCAAGAAATTACTAAAGGACCACACTAGACATATGAGAAGCCACCGGCAGGCAGTCAAAAGCACAACTTCAATAGCCTTAAATTCATCCACAACCTGGAGAGAATAAGACAGTAGCCGTCTACTCGGATCAAACACAAATACAGCTACACTACGGTACACATTATGCTCGTCAACGCTGTGTCTTTTATAAAACGTGCACGAGCCTTCCACCTGGACATATTGGGCCTTCAACCACAGCAGATCAAACAGATACTCCTTCAAATCAAGAAATTACTAAAAGACATATGAGAAGCCACCGGCAGGCAGTCAAAAGACTTAAATCAAGTATGTTGACCTCCACATGCCCATTCTGGACAAATTTCCTCCATATGCCTACGGTATAACCTTGGACTTATCCACTTACAGAACACTTAAAATCCACCCAAGATTTTGAGAGATTTATGAAGATAGCAGGAGTGGAAATACCCAGGCTGATAGGTGAGTGGCATAATACAGACATATCAAGCCTGCAACAGGTGCACATTTCTAGGCATACATGTTTTAAACATGGTGGTTTTCTCTTCCAGACCAGATGAGGGAGGAGGCCAGAGAGGACACGTATTGCCTCATACAGGGCTATCCGACAGGCTATCTGGCTATGATAACAGGCCATAGACCTGTGGTTTTTTACAACATGACTAAAGATCAAGTGGACAACGCAGAGCAAGATGACCAAGGCCGGACCGTCGTCTGGGTAAGCCCACATAAGTTCACCTTACCCCCGCCACACACTGTAGGATGAGAGGCCTGGTTGATCCACCCTGTTTGAAATTTAGAACTTAGTACATTAACATTTCCCAGGTTGATCGACACAAAACGGACAGGAGATACGGCTCGGCCTACCTCGCCCTGATGCCTGTAGAGGCGACGTGGTTAAGAGACATGGCTGACATCTCTAACCGCTATGGAGACAACAAGTGCCCGTACGTCTTACAGAGTGGAGGAAAGCAAATGACTACAATTACCCACCTCTTCCAAAGGGCATGGAAACATGCCGGAATGCACGGACATATCGGCTTTACCATAATCCGAACATGTGTCAGTAACCAGGGCAGACACCTCACCATGGAAAACCGCATGCTTGTTTGTCATACCGTGGATACTGCAGACAGGTTCTATGCATCTTTGCCTACCCTGAGTGATGCTTTTAGGGTAAGAGAACTCAGAATCCAGGCACTGGATGAACCAATAAAGGGTTGAAAGAGTTATTCGTCTGTGTCTCGTCATTTATGACTTCCAGGGCATGCAGTCCAGCTACATTTCACACCCCAGGACATATTGGGCCTTCAACCACAGCAGATCAAACAGATACTCCTTCAAATCAAGAAATTACTAAAGGACCACACTAGACATATGAGAAGCCACCGGCAGGCAGTCAAAAGCACAACTTCAATAGCCTTAAATTCATCCACAACCTGGAGAGAATAAGACAGTAGCCGTCTACTCGGATCAAACACAAATACAGCTACACTACGGTACACATTATGCTCGTCAACGCTGTGTCTTTTATAAAACGTGCACGAGCCTTCCACCTGGACATATTGGGCCTTCAACCACAGCAGATCAAACAGATACTCCTTCAAATCAAGAAATTACTAAAAGACATATGAGAAGCCACCGGCAGGCAGTCAAAAGACTTAAATCAAGTATGTTGACCTCCACATGCCCATTCTGGACAAATTTCCTCCATATGCCTACGGTATAACCTTGGACTTATCCACTTACAGAACACTTAAAATCCACCCAAGATTTTGAGAGATTTATGAAGATAGCAGGAGTGGAAATACCCAGGCTGATAGGTGAGTGGCATAATACAGACATATCAAGCCTGCAACAGGTGCACATTTCTAGGCATACATGTTTTAAACATGGTGGTTTTCTCTTCCAGACCAGATGAGGGAGGAGGCCAGAGAGGACACGTATTGCCTCATACAGGGCTATCCGACAGGCTATCTGGCTATGATAACAGGCCATAGACCTGTGGTTTTTTACAACATGACTAAAGATCAAGTGGACAACGCAGAGCAAGATGACCAAGGCCGGACCGTCGTCTGGGTAAGCCCACATAAGTTCACCTTACCCCCGCCACACACTGTAGGATGAGAGGCCTGGTTGATCCACCCTGTTTGAAATTTAGAACTTAGTACATTAACATTTCCCAGGTTGATCGACACAAAACGGACAGGAGATACGGCTCGGCCTACCTCGCCCTGATGCCTGTAGAGGCGACGTGGTTAAGAGACATGGCTGACATCTCTAACCGCTATGGAGACAACAAGTGCCCGTACGTCTTACAGAGTGGAGGAAAGCAAATGACTACAATTACCCACCTCTTCCAAAGGGCATGGAAACATGCCGGAATGCACGGACATATCGGCTTTACCATAATCCGAACATGTGTCAGTAACCAGGGCAGACACCTCACCATGGAAAACCGCATGCTTGTTTGTCATACCGTGGATACTGCAGACAGGTTCTATGCATCTTTGCCTACCCTGAGTGATGCTTTTAGGGTAAGAGAACTCAGAATCCAGGCACTGGATGAACCAATAAAGGGTTGAAAGAGTTATTCGTCTGTGTCTCGTCATTTATGACTTCCAGGGCATGCAGTCCAGCTACATTTCACACCCCAGGACATATTGGGCCTTCAACCACAGCAGATCAAACAGATACTCCTTCAAATCAAGAAATTACTAAAGGACCACACTAGACATATGAGAAGCCACCGGCAGGCAGTCAAAAGCACAACTTCAATAGCCTTAAATTCATCCACAACCTGGAGAGAATAAGACAGTAGCCGTCTACTCGGATCAAACACAAATACAGCTACACTACGGTACACATTATGCTCGTCAACGCTGTGTCTTTTATAAAACGTGCACGAGCCTTCCACCTGGACATATTGGGCCTTCAACCACAGCAGATCAAACAGATACTCCTTCAAATCAAGAAATTACTAAAAGACATATGAGAAGCCACCGGCAGGCAGTCAAAAGACTTAAATCAAGTATGTTGACCTCCACATGCCCATTCTGGACAAATTTCCTCCATATGCCTACGGTATAACCTTGGACTTATCCACTTACAGAACACTTAAAATCCACCCAAGATTTTGAGAGATTTATGAAGATAGCAGGAGTGGAAATACCCAGGCTGATAGGTGAGTGGCATAATACAGACATATCAAGCCCGCAACAGGTGCACATTTCTAGGCATACATGTTTTAAACATGGTGGTTTTCTCTTCCAGACCAGATGAGGGAGGAGGCCAGAGAGGACACGTATTGCCTCATACAGGGCTATCCGACAGGCTATCTGGCTATGATAACAGGCCATAGACCTGTGGTTTTTTACAACATGACTAAAGATCAAGTGGACAACGCAGAGCAAGATGACCAAGGCCGGACCGTCGTCTGGGTAAGCCCACATAAGTTCACCTTACCCCCGCCACACACTGTAGGATGAGAGGCCTGGTTGATCCACCCTGTTTGAAATTTAGAACTTAGTACATTAACATTTCCCAGGTTGATCGACACAAAACGGACAGGAGATACGGCTCGGCCTACCTCGCCCTGATGCCTGTAGAGGCGACGTGGTTAAGAGACATGGCTGACATCTCTAACCGCTATGGAGACAACAAGTGCCCGTACGTCTTACAGAGTGGAGGAAAGCAAATGACTACAATTACCCACCTCTTCCAAAGGGCATGGAAACATGCCGGAATGCACGGACATATCGGCTTTACCATAATCCGAACATGTGTCAGTAACCAGGGCAGACACCTCACCATGGAAAACCGCATGCTTGTTTGTCATACCGTGGATACTGCAGACAGGTTCTATGCATCTTTGCCTACCCTGAGTGATGCTTTTAGGGTAAGAGAACTCAGAATCCAGGCACTGGATGAACCAATAAAGGGTTGAAAGAGTTATTCGTCTGTGTCTCGTCATTTATGACTTCCAGGGCATGCAGTCCAGCTACATTTCACACCCCAGGACATATTGGGCCTTCAACCACAGCAGATCAAACAGATACTCCTTCAAATCAAGAAATTACTAAAGGACCACACTAGACATATGAGAAGCCACCGGCAGGCAGTCAAAAGCACAACTTCAATAGCCTTAAATTCATCCACAACCTGGAGAGAATAAGACAGTAGCCGTCTACTCGGATCAAACACAAATACAGCTACACTACGGTACACATTATGCTCGTCAACGCTGTGTCTTTTATAAAACGTGCACGAGCCTTCCACCTGGACATATTGGGCCTTCAACCACAGCAGATCAAACAGATACTCCTTCAAATCAAGAAATTACTAAAAGACATATGAGAAGCCACCGGCAGGCAGTCAAAAGACTTAAATCAAGTATGTTGACCTCCACATGCCCATTCTGGACAAATTTCCTCCATATGCCTACGGTATAACCTTGGACTTATCCACTTACAGAACACTTAAAATCCACCCAAGATTTTGAGAGATTTATGAAGATAGCAGGAGTGGAAATACCCAGGCTGATAGGTGAGTGGCATAATACAGACATATCAAGCCCGCAACAGGTGCACATTTCTAGGCATACATGTTTTAAACATGGTGGTTTTCTCTTCCAGACCAGATGAGGGAGGAGGCCAGAGAGGACACGTATTGCCTCATACAGGGCTATCCGACAGGCTATCTGGCTATGATAACAGGCCATAGACCTGTGGTTTTTTACAACATGACTAAAGATCAAGTGGACAACGCAGAGCAAGATGACCAAGGCCGGACCGTCGTCTGGGTAAGCCCACATAAGTTCACCTTACCCCCGCCACACACTGTAGGATGAGAGGCCTGGTTGATCCACCCTGTTTGAAATTTAGAACTTAGTACATTAACATTTCCCAGGTTGATCGACACAAAACGGACAGGAGATACGGCTCGGCCTACCTCGCCCTGATGCCTGTAGAGGCGACGTGGTTAAGAGACATGGCTGACATCTCTAACCGCTATGGAGACAACAAGTGCCCGTACGTCTTACAGAGTGGAGGAAAGCAAATGACTACAATTACCCACCTCTTCCAAAGGGCATGGAAACATGCCGGAATGCACGGACATATCGGCTTTACCATAATCCGAACATGTGTCAGTAACCAGGGCAGACACCTCACCATGGAAAACCGCATGCTTGTTTGTCATACCGTGGATACTGCAGACAGGTTCTATGCATCTTTGCCTACCCTGAGTGATGCTTTTAGGGTAAGAGAACTCAGAATCCAGGCACTGGATGAACCAATAAAGGGTTGAAAGAGTTATTCGTCTGTGTCTCGTCATTTATGACTTCCAGGGCATGCAGTCCAGCTACATTTCACACCCCAGGACATATTGGGCCTTCAACCACAGCAGATCAAACAGATACTCCTTCAAATCAAGAAATTACTAAAGGACCACACTAGACATATGAGAAGCCACCGGCAGGCAGTCAAAAGCACAACTTCAATAGCCTTAAATTCATCCACAACCTGGAGAGAATAAGACAGTAGCCGTCTACTCGGATCAAACACAAATACAGCTACACTACGGTACACATTATGCTCGTCAACGCTGTGTCTTTTATAAAACGTGCACGAGCCTTCCACCTGGACATATTGGGCCTTCAACCACAGCAGATCAAACAGATACTCCTTCAAATCAAGAAATTACTAAAAGACATATGAGAAGCCACCGGCAGGCAGTCAAAAGACTTAAATCAAGTATGTTGACCTCCACATGCCCATTCTGGACAAATTTCCTCCATATGCCTACGGTATAACCTTGGACTTATCCACTTACAGAACACTTAAAATCCACCCAAGATTTTGAGAGATTTATGAAGATAGCAGGAGTGGAAATACCCAGGCTGATAGGTGAGTGGCATAATACAGACATATCAAGCCCGCAACAGGTGCACATTTCTAGGCATACATGTTTTAAACATGGTGGTTTTCTCTTCCAGACCAGATGAGGGAGGAGGCCAGAGAGGACACGTATTGCCTCATACAGGGCTATCCGACAGGCTATCTGGCTATGATAACAGGCCATAGACCTGTGGTTTTTTACAACATGACTAAAGATCAAGTGGACAACGCAGAGCAAGATGACCAAGGCCGGACCGTCGTCTGGGTAAGCCCACATAAGTTCACCTTACCCCCGCCACACACTGTAGGATGAGAGGCCTGGTTGATCCACCCTGTTTGAAATTTAGAACTTAGTACATTAACATTTCCCAGGTTGATCGACACAAAACGGACAGGAGATACGGCTCGGCCTACCTCGCCCTGATGCCTGTAGAGGCGACGTGGTTAAGAGACATGGCTGACATCTCTAACCGCTATGGAGACAACAAGTGCCCGTACGTCTTACAGAGTGGAGGAAAGCAAATGACTACAATTACCCACCTCTTCCAAAGGGCATGGAAACATGCCGGAATGCACGGACATATCGGCTTTACCATAATCCGAACATGTGTCAGTAACCAGGGCAGACACCTCACCATGGAAAACCGCATGCTTGTTTGTCATACCGTGGATACTGCAGACAGGTTCTATGCATCTTTGCCTACCCTGAGTGATGCTTTTAGGGTAAGAGAACTCAGAATCCAGGCACTGGATGAACCAATAAAGGGTTGAAAGAGTTATTCGTCTGTGTCTCGTCATTTATGACTTCCAGGGCATGCAGTCCAGCTACATTTCACACCCCAGGACATATTGGGCCTTCAACCACAGCAGATCAAACAGATACTCCTTCAAATCAAGAAATTACTAAAGGACCACACTAGACATATGAGAAGCCACCGGCAGGCAGTCAAAAGCACAACTTCAATAGCCTTAAATTCATCCACAACCTGGAGAGAATAAGACAGTAGCCGTCTACTCGGATCAAACACAAATACAGCTACACTACGGTACACATTATGCTCGTCAACGCTGTGTCTTTTATAAAACGTGCACGAGCCTTCCACCTGGACATATTGGGCCTTCAACCACAGCAGATCAAACAGATACTCCTTCAAATCAAGAAATTACTAAAAGACATATGAGAAGCCACCGGCAGGCAGTCAAAAGACTTAAATCAAGTATGTTGACCTCCACATGCCCATTCTGGACAAATTTCCTCCATATGCCTACGGTATAACCTTGGACTTATCCACTTACAGAACACTTAAAATCCACCCAAGATTTTGAGAGATTTATGAAGATAGCAGGAGTGGAAATACCCAGGCTGATAGGTGAGTGGCATAATACAGACATATCAAGCCCGCAACAGGTGCACATTTCTAGGCATACATGTTTTAAACATGGTGGTTTTCTCTTCCAGACCAGATGAGGGAGGAGGCCAGAGAGGACACGTATTGCCTCATACAGGGCTATCCGACAGGCTATCTGGCTATGATAACAGGCCATAGACCTGTGGTTTTTTACAACATGACTAAAGATCAAGTGGACAACGCAGAGCAAGATGACCAAGGCCGGACCGTCGTCTGGGTAAGCCCACATAAGTTCACCTTACCCCCGCCACACACACTAGGATGAGAGGCCTGGTTGATCCACCCTGTTTGAAATTTAGAACTTAGTACATTAACATTTCCCAGGTTGATCGACACAAAACGGACAGGAGATACGGCTCGGCCTACCTCGCCCTGATGCCTGTAGAGGCGACGTGGTTAAGAGACATGGCTGACATCTCTAACCGCTATGGAGACAACAAGTGCCCGTACGTCTTACAGAGTGGAGGAAAGCAAATGACTACAATTACCCACCTCTTCCAAAGGGCATGGAAACATGCCGGAATGCACGGACATATCGGCTTTACCATAATCCGAACATGTGTCAGTAACCAGGGCAGACACCTCACCATGGAAAACCGCATGCTTGTTTGTCATACCGTGGATACTGCAGACAGGTTCTATGCATCTTTGCCTACCCTGAGTGATGCTTTTAGGGTAAGAGAACTCAGAATCCAGGCACTGGATGAACCAATAAAGGGTTGAAAGAGTTATTCGTCTGTGTCTCGTCATTTATGACTTCCAGGGCATGCAGTCCAGCTACATTTCACACCCCAGGACATATTGGGCCTTCAACCACAGCAGATCAAACAGATACTCCTTCAAATCAAGAAATTACTAAAGGACCACACTAGACATATGAGAAGCCACCGGCAGGCAGTCAAAAGCACAACTTCAATAGCCTTAAATTCATCCACAACCTGGAGAGAATAAGACAGTAGCCGTCTACTCGGATCAAACACAAATACAGCTACACTACGGTACACATTATGCTCGTCAACGCTGTGTCTTTTATAAAACGTGCACGAGCCTTCCACCTGGACATATTGGGCCTTCAACCACAGCAGATCAAACAGATACTCCTTCAAATCAAGAAATTACTAAAAGACATATGAGAAGCCACCGGCAGGCAGTCAAAAGACTTAAATCAAGTATGTTGACCTCCACATGCCCATTCTGGACAAATTTCCTCCATATGCCTACGGTATAACCTTGGACTTATCCACTTACAGAACACTTAAAATCCACCCAAGATTTTGAGAGATTTATGAAGATAGCAGGAGTGGAAATACCCAGGCTGATAGGTGAGTGGCATAATACAGACACATCAAGCCCGCAACAGGTGCACATTTCTAGGCATACATGTTTTAAACATGGTGGTTTTCTCTTCCAGACCAGATGAGGGAGGAGGCCAGAGAGGACACGTATTGCCTCTTACAGGGCTATCCGACAGGCTATCTGGCTATGATAACAGGCCATAGACCTGTGGTTTTTTACAACATGACTAAAGATCAAGTGGACAACGCAGAGCAAGATGACCAAGGCCGGACCGTCGTCTGGGTAAGCCCACATAAGTTCACCTTACCCCCGCCACACACTGTAGGATGAGAGGCCTGGTTGATCCACCCTGTTTGAAATTTAGAACTTAGTACATTAACATTTCCCAGGTTGATCGACACAAAACGGACAGGAGATACGGCTCGGCCTACCTCGCCCTGATGCCTGTAGAGGCGACGTGGTTAAGAGACATGGCTGACATCTCTAACCGCTATGGAGACAACAAGTGCCCGTACGTCTTACAGAGTGGAGGAAAGCAAATGACTACAATTACCCACCTCTTCCAAAGGGCATGGAAACATGCCGGAATGCACGGACATATCGGCTTTACCATAATCCGAACATGTGTCAGTAACCAGGGCAGACACCTCACCATGGAAAACCGCATGCTTGTTTGTCATACCGTGGATACTGCAGACAGGTTCTATGCATCTTTGCCTACCCTGAGTGATGCTTTTAGGGTAAGAGAACTCAGAATCCAGGCACTGGATGAACCAATAAAGGGTTGAAAGAGTTATTCGTCTGTGTCTCGTCATTTATGACTTCCAGGGCATGCAGTCCAGCTACATTTCACACCCCAGGACATATTGGGCCTTCAACCACAGCAGATCAAACAGATACTCCTTCAAATCAAGAAATTACTAAAGGACCACACTAGACATATGAGAAGCCACCGGCAGGCAGTCAAAAGCACAACTTCAATAGCCTTAAATTCATCCACAACCTGGAGAGAATAAGACAGTAGCCGTCTACTCGGATCAAACACAAATACAGCTACACTACGGTACACATTATGCTCGTCAACGCTGTGTCTTTTATAAAACGTGCACGAGCCTTCCACCTGGACATATTGGGCCTTCAACCACAGCAGATCAAACAGATACTCCTTCAAATCAAGAAATTACTAAAAGACATATGAGAAGCCACCGGCAGGCAGTCAAAAGACTTAAATCAAGTATGTTGACCTCCACATGCCCATTCTGGACAAATTTCCTCCATATGCCTACGGTATAACCTTGGACTTATCCACTTACAGAACACTTAAAATCCACCCAAGATTTTGAGAGATTTATGAAGATAGCAGGAGTGGAAATACCCAGGCTGATAGGTGAGTGGCATAATACAGACATATCAAGCCCGCAACAGGTGCACATTTCTAGGCATACATGTTTTAAACATGGTGGTTTTCTCTTCCAGACCAGATGAGGGAGGAGGCCAGAGAGGACACGTATTGCCTCATACAGGGCTATCCGACAGGCTATCTGGCTATGATAACAGGCCATAGACCTGTGGTTTTTTACAACATGACTAAAGATCAAGTGGACAACGCAGAGCAAGATGACCAAGGCCGGACCGTCGTCTGGGTAAGCCCACATAAGTTCACCTTACCCCCGCCACACACACTAGGATGAGAGGCCTGGTTGATCCACCCTGTTTGAAATTTAGAACTTAGTACATTAACATTTCCCAGGTTGATCGACACAAAACGGACAGGAGATACGGCTCGGCCTACCTCGCCCTGATGCCTGTAGAGGCGACGTGGTTAAGAGACATGGCTGACATCTCTAACCGCTATGGAGACAACAAGTGCCCGTACGTCTTACAGAGTGGAGGAAAGCAAATGACTACAATTACCCACCTCTTCCAAAGGGCATGGAAACATGCCGGAATGCACGGACATATCGGCTTTACCATAATCCGAACATGTGTCAGTAACCAGGGCAGACACCTCACCATGGAAAACCGCATGCTTGTTTGTCATACCGTGGATACTGCAGACAGGTTCTATGCATCTTTGCCTACCCTGAGTGATGCTTTTAGGGTAAGAGAACTCAGAATCCAGGCACTGGATGAACCAATAAAGGGTTGAAAGAGTTATTCGTCTGTGTCTCGTCATTTATGACTTCCAGGGCATGCAGTCCAGCTACATTTCACACCCCAGGACATATTGGGCCTTCAACCACAGCAGATCAAACAGATACTCCTTCAAATCAAGAAATTACTAAAGGACCACACTAGACATATGAGAAGCCACCGGCAGGCAGTCAAAAGCACAACTTCAATAGCCTTAAATTCATCCACAACCTGGAGAGAATAAGACAGTAGCCGTCTACTCGGATCAAACACAAATACAGCTACACTACGGTACACATTATGCTCGTCAACGCTGTGTCTTTTATAAAACGTGCACGAGCCTTCCACCTGGACATATTGGGCCTTCAACCACAGCAGATCAAACAGATACTCCTTCAAATCAAGAAATTACTAAAAGACATATGAGAAGCCACCGGCAGGCAGTCAAAAGACTTAAATCAAGTATGTTGACCTCCACATGCCCATTCTGGACAAATTTCCTCCATATGCCTACGGTATAACCTTGGACTTATCCACTTACAGAACACTTAAAATCCACCCAAGATTTTGAGAGATTTATGAAGATAGCAGGAGTGGAAATACCCAGGCTGATAGGTGAGTGGCATAATACAGACATATCAAGCCCGCAACAGGTGCACATTTCTAGGCATACATGTTTTAAACATGGTGGTTTTCTCTTCCAGACCAGATGAGGGAGGAGGCCAGAGAGGACACGTATTGCCTCATACAGGGCTATCCGACAGGCTATCTGGCTATGATAACAGGCCATAGACCTGTGGTTTTTTACAACATGACTAAAGATCAAGTGGACAACGCAGAGCAAGATGACCAAGGCCGGACCGTCGTCTGGGTAAGCCCACATAAGTTCACCTTACCCCCGCCACACACACTAGGATGAGAGGCCTGGTTGATCCACCCTGTTTGAAATTTAGAACTTAGTACATTAACATTTCCCAGGTTGATCGACACAAAACGGACAGGAGATACGGCTCGGCCTACCTCGCCCTGATGCCTGTAGAGGCGACGTGGTTAAGAGACATGGCTGACATCTCTAACCGCTATGGAGACAACAAGTGCCCGTACGTCTTACAGAGTGGAGGAAAGCAAATGACTACAATTACCCACCTCTTCCAAAGGGCATGGAAACATGCCGGAATGCACGGACATATCGGCTTTACCATAATCCGAACATGTGTCAGTAACCAGGGCAGACACCTCACCATGGAAAACCGCATGCTTGTTTGTCATACCGTGGATACTGCAGACAGGTTCTATGCATCTTTGCCTACCCTGAGTGATGCTTTTAGGGTAAGAGAACTCAGAATCCAGGCACTGGATGAACCAATAAAGGGTTGAAAGAGTTATTCGTCTGTGTCTCGTCATTTATGACTTCCAGGGCATGCAGTCCAGCTACATTTCACACCCCAGGACATATTGGGCCTTCAACCACAGCAGATCAAACAGATACTCCTTCAAATCAAGAAATTACTAAAGGACCACACTAGACATATGAGAAGCCACCGGCAGGCAGTCAAAAGCACAACTTCAATAGCCTTAAATTCATCCACAACCTGGAGAGAATAAGACAGTAGCCGTCTACTCGGATCAAACACAAATACAGCTACACTACGGTACACATTATGCTCGTCAACGCTGTGTCTTTTATAAAACGTGCACGAGCCTTCCACCTGGACATATTGGGCCTTCAACCACAGCAGATCAAACAGATACTCCTTCAAATCAAGAAATTACTAAAAGACATATGAGAAGCCACCGGCAGGCAGTCAAAAGACTTAAATCAAGTATGTTGACCTCCACATGCCCATTCTGGACAAATTTCCTCCATATGCCTATGGTATAACCTTGGACTTATCCACTTACAGAACACTTAAAATCCACCCAAGATTTTGAGAGATTTATGAAGATAGCAGGAGTGGAAATACCCAGGCTGATAGGTGAGTGGCATAATACAGACATATCAAGCCCGCAACAGGTGCACATTTCTAGGCATACATGTTTTAAACATGGTGGTTTTCTCTTCCAGACCAGATGAGGGAGGAGGCCAGAGAGGACACGTATTGCCTCATACAGGGCTATCCGACAGGCTATCTGGCTATGATAACAGGCCATAGACCTGTGGTTTTTTACAACATGACTAAAGATCAAGTGGACAACGCAGAGCAAGATGACCAAGGCCGGACCGTCGTCTGGGTAAGCCCACATAAGTTCACCTTACCCCCGCCACACACACTAGGATGAGAGGCCTGGTTGATCCACCCTGTTTGAAATTTAGAACTTAGTACATTAACATTTCCCAGGTTGATCGACACAAAACGGACAGGAGATACGGCTCGGCCTACCTCGCCCTGATGCCTGTAGAGGCGACGTGGTTAAGAGACATGGCTGACATCTCTAACCGCTATGGAGACAACAAGTGCCCGTACGTCTTACAGAGTGGAGGAAAGCAAATGACTACAATTACCCACCTCTTCCAAAGGGCATGGAAACATGCCGGAATGCACGGACATATCGGCTTTACCATAATCCGAACATGTGTCAGTAACCAGGGCAGACACCTCACCATGGAAAACCGCATGCTTGTTTGTCATACCGTGGATACTGCAGACAGGTTCTATGCATCTTTGCCTACCCTGAGTGATGCTTTTAGGGTAAGAGAACTCAGAATCCAGGCACTGGATGAACCAATAAAGGGTTGAAAGAGTTATTCGTCTGTGTCTCGTCATTTATGACTTCCAGGGCATGCAGTCCAGCTACATTTCACACCCCAGGACATATTGGGCCTTCAACCACAGCAGATCAAACAGATACTCCTTCAAATCAAGAAATTACTAAAGGACCACACTAGACATATGAGAAGCCACCGGCAGGCAGTCAAAAGCACAACTTCAATAGCCTTAAATTCATCCACAACCTGGAGAGAATAAGACAGTAGCCGTCTACTCGGATCAAACACAAATACAGCTACACTACGGTACACATTATGCTCGTCAACGCTGTGTCTTTTATAAAACGTGCACGAGCCTTCCACCTGGACATATTGGGCCTTCAACCACAGCAGATCAAACAGATACTCCTTCAAATCAAGAAATTACTAAAAGACATATGAGAAGCCACCGGCAGGCAGTCAAAAGACTTAAATCAAGTATGTTGACCTCCACATGCCCATTCTGGACAAATTTCCTCCATATGCCTACGGTATAACCTTGGACTTATCCACTTACAGAACACTTAAAATCCACCCAAGATTTTGAGAGATTTATGAAGATAGCAGGAGTGGAAATACCCAGGCTGATAGGTGAGTGGCATAATACAGACACATCAAGCCCGCAACAGGTGCACATTTCTAGGCATACATGTTTTAAACATGGTGGTTTTCTCTTCCAGACCAGATGAGGGAGGAGGCCAGAGAGGACACGTATTGCCTCTTACAGGGCTATCCGACAGGCTATCTGGCTATGATAACAGGCCATAGACCTGTGGTTTTTTACAACATGACTAAAGATCAAGTGGACAACGCAGAGCAAGATGACCAAGGCCGGACCGTCGTCTGGGTAAGCCCACATAAGTTCACCTTACCCCCGCCACACACTGTAGGATGAGAGGCCTGGTTGATCCACCCTGTTTGAAATTTAGAACTTAGTACATTAACATTTCCCAGGTTGATCGACACAAAACGGACAGGAGATACGGCTCGGCCTACCTCGCCCTGATGCCTGTAGAGGCGACGTGGTTAAGAGACATGGCTGACATCTCTAACCGCTATGGAGACAACAAGTGCCCGTACGTCTTACAGAGTGGAGGAAAGCAAATGACTACAATTACCCACCTCTTCCAAAGGGCATGGAAACATGCCGGAATGCACGGACATATCGGCTTTACCATAATCCGAACATGTGTCAGTAACCAGGGCAGACACCTCACCATGGAAAACCGCATGCTTGTTTGTCATACCGTGGATACTGCAGACAGGTTCTATGCATCTTTGCCTACCCTGAGTGATGCTTTTAGGGTAAGAGAACTCAGAATCCAGGCACTGGATGAACCAATAAAGGGTTGAAAGAGTTATTCGTCTGTGTCTCGTCATTTATGACTTCCAGGGCATGCAGTCCAGCTACATTTCACACCCCAGGACATATTGGGCCTTCAACCACAGCAGATCAAACAGATACTCCTTCAAATCAAGAAATTACTAAAGGACCACACTAGACATATGAGAAGCCACCGGCAGGCAGTCAAAAGCACAACTTCAATAGCCTTAAATTCATCCACAACCTGGAGAGAATAAGACAGTAGCCGTCTACTCGGATCAAACACAAATACAGCTACACTACGGTACACATTATGCTCGTCAACGCTGTGTCTTTTATAAAACGTGCACGAGCCTTCCACCTGGACATATTGGGCCTTCAACCACAGCAGATCAAACAGATACTCCTTCAAATCAAGAAATTACTAAAAGACATATGAGAAGCCACCGCAGGCAGTCAAAAGACTTAAATCAAGTATGTTGACCTCCACATGCCCATTCTGGACAAATTTCCTCCATATGCCTACGGTATAACCTTGGACTTATCCACTTACAGAACACTTAAAATCCACCCAAGATTTTGAGAGATTTATGAAGATAGCAGGAGTGGAAATACCCAGGCTGATAGGTGAGTGGCATAATACAGACATATCAAGCCCGCAACAGGTGCACATTTCTAGGCATACATGTTTTAAACATGGTGGTTTTCTCTTCCAGACCAGATGAGGGAGGAGGCCAGAGAGGACACGTATTGCCTCATACAGGGCTATCCGACAGGCTATCTGGCTATGATAACAGGCCATAGACCTGTGGTTTTTTACAACATGACTAAAGATCAAGTGGACAACGCAGAGCAAGATGACCAAGGCCGGACCGTCGTCTGGGTAAGCCCACATAAGTTCACCTTACCCCCGCCACACACACTAGGATGAGAGGCCTGGTTGATCCACCCTGTTTGAAATTTAGAACTTAGTACATTAACATTTCCCAGGTTGATCGACACAAAACGGACAGGAGATACGGCTCGGCCTACCTCGCCCTGATGCCTGTAGAGGCGACGTGGTTAAGAGACATGGCTGACATCTCTAACCGCTATGGAGACAACAAGTGCCCGTACGTCTTACAGAGTGGAGGAAAGCAAATGACTACAATTACCCACCTCTTCCAAAGGGCATGGAAACATGCCGGAATGCACGGACATATCGGCTTTACCATAATCCGAACATGTGTCAGTAACCAGGGCAGACACCTCACCATGGAAAACCGCATGCTTGTTTGTCATACCGTGGATACTGCAGACAGGTTCTATGCATCTTTGCCTACCCTGAGTGATGCTTTTAGGGTAAGAGAACTCAGAATCCAGCACTGGATGAACCAATAAAGGGTTGAAAGAGTTATTCGTCTGTGTCTCGTCATTTATGACTTCCAGGGCATGCAGTCCAGCTACATTTCACACCCCAGGACATATTGGGCCTTCAACCACAGCAGATCAAACAGATACTCCTTCAAATCAAGAAATTACTAAAGGACCACACTAGACATATGAGAAGCCACCGGCAGGCAGTCAAAAGCACAACTTCAATAGCCTTAAATTCATCCACAACCTGGAGAGAATAAGACAGTAGCCGTCTACTCGGATCAAACACAAATACAGCTACACTACGGTACACATTATGCTCGTCAACGCTGTGTCTTTTATAAAACGTGCACGAGCCTTCCACCTGGACATATTGGGCCTTCAACCACAGCAGATCAAACAGATACTCCTTCAAATCAAGAAATTACTAAAAAGACATATGAGAAGCCACCGGCAGGCAGTCAAAAGACTTAAATCAAGTATGTTGACCTCCACATGCCCATTCTGGACAAATTTCCTCCATATGCCTACGGTATAACCTTGGACTTATCCACTTACAGAACACTTAAAATCCACCCAAGATTTTGAGAGATTTATGAAGATAGCAGGAGTGGAAATACCCAGGCTGATAGGTGAGTGGCATAATACAGACATATCAAGCCCGCAACAGGTGCACATTTCTAGGCATACATGTTTTAAACATGGTGGTTTTCTCTTCCAGACCAGATGAGGGAGGAGGCCAGAGAGGACACGTATTGCCTCATACAGGGCTATCCGACAGGCTATCTGGCTATGATAACAGGCCATAGACCTGTGGTTTTTTACAACATGACTAAAGATCAAGTGGACAACGCAGAGCAAGATGACCAAGGCCGGACCGTCGTCTGGGTAAGCCCACATAAGTTCACCTTACCCCCGCCACACACACTAGGATGAGAGGCCTGGTTGATCCACCCCTGTTTGAAATTTAGAACTTAGTACATTAACATTTCCCAGGTTGATCGACACAAAACGGACAGGAGATACGGCTCGGCCTACCTCGCCCTGATGCCTGTAGAGGCGACGTGGTTAAGAGACATGGCTGACATCTCTAACCGCTATGGAGACAACAAGTGCCCGTACGTCTTACAGAGTGGAGGAAAGCAAATGACTACAATTACCCACCTCTTCCAAAGGGCATGGAAACATGCCGGAATGCACGGACATATCGGCTTTACCATAATCCGAACATGTGTCAGTAACCAGGGCAGACACCTCACCATGGAAAACCGCATGCTTGTTTGTCATACCGTGGATACTGCAGACAGGTTCTATGCATCTTTGCCTACCCTGAGTGATGCTTTTAGGGTAAGAGAACTCAGAATCCAGGCACTGGATGAACCAATAAAGGGTTGAAAGAGTTATTCGTCTGTGTCTCGTCATTTATGACTTCCAGGGCATGCAGTCCAGCTACATTTCACACCCCAGGACATATTGGGCCTTCAACCACAGCAGATCAAACAGATACTCCTTCAAATCAAGAAATTACTAAAGGACCACACTAGACATATGAGAAGCCACCGGCAGGCAGTCAAAAGCACAACTTCAATAGCCTTAAATTCATCCACAACCTGGAGAGAATAAGACAGTAGCCGTCTACTCGGATCAAACACAAATACAGCTACACTACGGTACACATTATGCTCGTCAACGCTGTGTCTTTTATAAAACGTGCACGAGCCTTCCACCTGGACATATTGGGCCTTCAACCACAGCAGATCAAACAGATACTCCTTCAAATCAAGAAATTACTAAAAGACATATGAGAAGCCACCGGCAGGCAGTCAAAAGACTTAAATCAAGTATGTTGACCTCCACATGCCCATTCTGGACAAATTTCCTCCATATGCCTATGGTATAACCTTGGACTTATCCACTTACAGAACACTTAAAATCCACCCAAGATTTTGAGAGATTTATGAAGATAGCAGGAGTGGAAATACCCAGGCTGATAGGTGAGTGGCATAATACAGACATATCAAGCCCGCAACAGGTGCACATTTCTAGGCATACATGTTTTAAACATGGTGGTTTTCTCTTCCAGACCAGATGAGGGAGGAGGCCAGAGAGGACACGTATTGCCTCATACAGGGCTATCCGACAGGCTATCTGGCTATGATAACAGGCCATAGACCTGTGGTTTTTTACAACATGACTAAAGATCAAGTGGACAACGCAGAGCAAGATGACCAAGGCCGGACCGTCGTCTGGGTAAGCCCACATAAGTTCACCTTACCCCCCCACACACACTAGGATGAGAGGCCTGGTTGATCCACCCTGTTTGAAATTTAGAACTTAGTACATTAACATTTCCCAGGTTGATCGACACAAAACGGACAGGAGATACGGCTCGGCCTACCTCGCCCTGATGCCTGTAGAGGCGACGTGGTTAAGAGACATGGCTGACATCTCTAACCGCTATGGAGACAACAAGTGCCCGTACGTCTTACAGAGTGGAGGAAAGCAAATGACTACAATTACCCACCTCTTCCAAAGGGCATGGAAACATGCCGGAATGCACGGACATATCGGCTTTACCATAATCCGAACATGTGTCAGTAACCAGGGCAGACACCTCACCATGGAAAACCGCATGCTTGTTTGTCATACCGTGGATACTGCAGACAGGTTCTATGCATCTTTGCCTACCTGAGTGATGCTTTTAGGGTAAGAGAACTCAGAATCCAGGCACTGGATGAACCAATAAAGGGTTGAAAGAGTTATTCGTCTGTGTCTCGTCATTTATGACTTCCAGGCATGCAGTCCAGCTACATTTCACACCCCAGGACATATTGGGCCTTCAACCACAGCAGATCAAACAGATACTCCTTCAAATCAAGAAATTACTAAAGGACCACACTAGACATATGAGAAGCCACCGGCAGGCAGTCAAAAGCACAACTTCAATAGCCTTAAATTCATCCACAACCTGGAGAGAATAAGACAGTAGCCGTCTACTCGGATCAAACACAAATACAGCTACACTACGGTACACATTATGCTCGTCAACGCTGTGTCTTTTATAAAACGTGCACGAGCCTTCCACCTGGACATATTGGGCCTTCAACCACAGCAGATCAAACAGATACTCCTTCAAATCAAGAAATTACTAAAAGACATATGAGAAGCCACCGGCAGGCAGTCAAAAGACTTAAATCAAGTATGTTGACCTCCACATGCCCATTCTGGACAAATTTCCTCCATATGCCTACGGTATAAACCTTGGACTTATCCACTTACAGAACACTTAAAATCCACCCAAGATTTTGAGAGATTTATGAAGATAGCAGGAGTGGAAATACCCAGGCTGATAGGTGAGTGGCATAATACAGACACATCAAGCCCGCAACAGGTGCACATTTCTAGGCATACATGTTTTAAACATGGTGGTTTTCTCTTCCAGACCAGATGAGGGAGGAGGCCAGAGAGGACACGTATTGCCTCTTACAGGGCTATCCGACAGGCTATCTGGCTATGATAACAGGCCATAGACCTGTGGTTTTTTACAACATGACTAAAGATCAAGTGGACAACGCAGAGCAAGATGACCAAGGCCGGACCGTCGTCTGGGTAAGCCCACATAAGTTCACCTTACCCCCGCCACACACTGTAGGATGAGAGGCCTGGTTGATCCACCCTGTTTGAAATTTAGAACTTAGTACATTAACATTTCCAGGTTGATCGACACAAAACGGACAGGAGATACGGCTCGGCCTACCTCGCCCTGATGCCTGTAGAGGCGACGTGGTTAAGAGACATGGCTGACATCTCTAACCGCTATGGAGACAACAAGTGCCCGTACGTCTTACAGAGTGGAGGAAAGCAAATGACTACAATTACCCACCTCTTCCAAAGGGCATGGAAACATGCCGGAATGCACGGACATATCGGCTTTACCATAATCCGAACATGTGTCAGTAACCAGGGCAGACACCTCACCATGGAAAACCGCATGCTTGTTTGTCATACCGTGGATACTGCAGACAGGTTCTATGCATCTTTGCCTACCCTGAGTGATGCTTTTAGGGTAAGAGAACTCAGAATCCAGGCACTGGATGAAACCAATAAAGGGTTGAAAGAGTTATTCGTCTGTGTCTCGTCATTTATGACTTCCAGGGCATGCAGTCCAGCTACATTTCACACCCCAGGACATATTGGGCCTTCAACCACAGCAGATCAAACAGATACTCCTTCAAATCAAGAAATTACTAAAGGACCACACTAGACATATGAGAAGCCACCGGCAGGCAGTCAAAAGCACAACTTCAATAGCCTTAAATTCATCCACAACCTGGAGAGAATAAGACAGTAGCCGTCTACTCGGATCAAACACAAATACAGCTACACTACGGTACACATTATGCTCGTCAACGCTGTGTCTTTTATAAAACGTGCACGAGCCTTCCACCTGGACATATTGGGCCTTCAACCACAGCAGATCAAACAGATACTCCTTCAAATCAAGAAATTACTAAAAGACATATGAGAAGCCACCGGCAGGCAGTCAAAAGACTTAAATCAAGTATGTTGACCTCCACATGCCCATTCTGGACAAATTTCCTCCATATGCCTACGGTATAACCTTGGACTTATCCACTTACAGAACACTTAAAATCCACCCAAGATTTTGAGAGATTTATGAAGATAGCAGGAGTGGAAATACCCAGGCTGATAGGTGAGTGGCATAATACAGACATATCAAGCCCGCAACAGGTGCACATTTCTAGGCATACATGTTTTAAACATGGTGGTTTTCTCTTCCAGACCAGATGAGGGAGGAGGCCAGAGAGGACACGTATTGCCTCATACAGGGCTATCCGACAGGCTATCTGGCTATGATAACAGGCCATAGACCTGTGGTTTTTTACAACATGACTAAAGATCAAGTGGACAACGCAGAGCAAGATGACCAAGGCCGGACCGTCGTCTGGGTAAGCCCACATAAGTTCACCTTACCCCCGCCACACACACTAGGATGAGAGGCCTGGTTGATCCACCCCTGTTTGAAATTTAGAACTTAGTACATTAACATTTCCCAGGTTGATCGACACAAAACGGACAGGAGATACGGCTCGGCCTACCTCGCCCTGATGCCTGTAGAGGCGACGTGGTTAAGAGACATGGCTGACATCTCTAACCGCTATGGAGACAACAAGTGCCCGTACGTCTTACAGAGTGGAGGAAAGCAAATGACTACAATTACCCACCTCTTCCAAAGGGCATGGAAACATGCCGGAATGCACGGACATATCGGCTTTACCATAATCCGAACATGTGTCAGTAACCAGGGCAGACACCTCACCATGGAAAACCGCATGCTTGTTTGTCATACCGTGGATACTGCAGACAGGTTCTATGCATCTTTGCCTACCCTGAGTGATGCTTTTAGGGTAAGAGAACTCAGAATCCAGGCACTGGATGAACCAATAAAGGGTTGAAAGAGTTATTCGTCTGTGTCTCGTCATTTATGACTTCCAGGGCATGCAGTCCAGCTACATTTCACACCCCAGGACATATTGGGCCTTCAACCACAGCAGATCAAACAGATACTCCTTCAAATCAAGAAATTACTAAAGGACCACACTAGACATATGAGAAGCCACCGGCAGGCAGTCAAAAGCACAACTTCAATAGCCTTAAATTCATCCACAACCTGGAGAGAATAAGACAGTAGCCGTCTACTCGGATCAAACACAAATACAGCTACACTACGGTACACATTATGCTCGTCAACGCTGTGTCTTTTATAAAACGTGCACGAGCCTTCCACCTGGACATATTGGGCCTTCAACCACAGCAGATCAAACAGATACTCCTTCAAATCAAGAAATTACTAAAAGACATATGAGAAGCCACCGGCAGGCAGTCAAAAGACTTAAATCAAGTATGTTGACCTCCACATGCCCATTCTGGACAAATTTCCTCCATATGCCTACGGTATAACCTTGGACTTATCCACTTACAGAACACTTAAAATCCACCCAAGAT
>NW_027507398.1:0-7500 GCF_052324685.1 Brachyhypopomus gauderio
CTCCCTCCCTCTCTCCCTCCCTCTCTCTCTCTCTCCCTCTGTCTCCTTTTCTCACTTTCTTAAAATAGAAAAAAGGTGGCAAATAAAATGTCAGCGCAAACAGTTGTATTAAGTTCATCACTGACAGGGTTAAGAAAGCAGGCAGCCAAGCCTGTTCAACAGAGGCACTGAGGTAGACATGAGCCACACTGTCTCTCCATCTGCTTGGAATTGACTGGAAGGGAAACAGAAGTCAGATGACGCCATTATTTTGCACACAATAAATTAATCTGGAACTGTGCCCTACAAATCCAACAGTATTACAGGACACTGTATTTAGAGACACATCACCACTAACGCTGCAGCTGACAACACCCTTACCCAACACTAAAACCCTCAACACCCTTACCCAACACCAGAGTAGTCTAGAACAGAACACCCGCACCAACACTAAAACCCTCAACACCCTTACCCAACACCAGAGTAGTCTAGAACAGAACACCCGCACCAACACTAAAACCCTCAACACCCTTACCCAACACCAGAGTAGTCTAGAACAGAACACCCGCACCAACACTAAAACCCCCGACACCCTTACCCAACACCAGAGTAGTCTAGAACAGAACACCCGCACCAACACTAAAACCCTCAACACCCTTACCCAACACTAGAGTCCCCCAGAACACCCAGACCAACACTAAAACCCTCAACACCCTTACCCAACACCAGAGTCCTCTAGAATACCCCTCCAACACTAAAACCCTCAACACCCTTACCCAACACCAGAGTCCTCTAGAATACCCCTCCAACACTAAAACCCTCAACACCCTTACCCAACACCAGAGTCCTCTAGAATACCCCTCCAACACTAAAACCCTCAACACCCTTACCCAACACCAGAGTCCTCTAGAATACCCCTCCAACACTAAAACCCTCAACACCCTTACCCAACACCAGAGTCCTCTAAATTACCCCTCCAACACTAAAACCCTCAACACCCTTACCCAACACCAGAGTCCTCTAGAATACCCCTCCAACACTAAAACCCTCAACACTCTTACCCAACACTTACATCCTCTATAAGCTCAATCACCAAGTCCATCACCAAATGCCTGTGTAGTTCCTCAAAAAGAGATCACACCCTGAGCACTACAAACATTTCTGTTAAAAACTGTCATTTTGCGAATGACAACGCTTAACCATAGAAATACAGAAAACAAACAGACCTAACACGGAGGACACAGACCTAACACAGACCTACAGGGGGGATGGTGGGTGGTGGTGGTGTTACATCTCCTATTTTAAACACTCAAACTTTAACAAGATCTTTTTTTTGCTTGCTTGCTTGCGTGTGTGTGTGTGTGTGTGTGTGTGTGTGTGTGTGTGTGTGTGTGTGTGTGTGTGTGTGTGTGTGTGTGTTTTGCAACCCCTACTGGTGTTACTGTGAGGAATGAAATTAGTTCATCTTTCTGCTTCTTTGTAATAGTCAAAACCACCTGAGACAAACAACTCACCTCAGCAGAATCACAAAGTTTGCAAAAAGGAACCAGGAAAGACTGTGTGTGTGTGTGTGTGTGTGTGTGTGTGTGTGTGTGTGTGTGTGTGTGTGTGTGTGTGTGTGTGTGTGTGTGTGTGTGTGTGTGTGTGTGTGTGTGTGTGTGTGTGTGTGTTAGAAGTACAATTACTGGCACAGTTGCTTCTTTATACATTCTGTTCATTCATCCGTTTTCATCTTTTCTTCCTCCTGAACTTCACCCCACCGTGGATCTCTCCCTTTCCTCTTTCTCTGTTTTCTCTCTCTCTCTTTCCTTTCTCTCTCTCTCACTGTTCTCTCTCTCTCTCTCTGTTCTCGCTCTCTCTGTTCCCTCTCCTCTTCTTTCTAGGAATGACTGACAGATCACCTGTCTTACTCAGTGTCCTCATTAAAACTTACACACACACACACACACACACACACACACACACACACACACACACACACACACACACACACACACACACACACAATGCAGCATGTCCTGGATGGAGCTCTGACTATGTTATTAAACCAGAGTACTACACACACTCACACACTCACACTCTCTCTCTCACACACACACACACACACACACACACACACAAATGCTGCACTTTATGCAGAATTAATGAGAAATTAGGCACGAGCTACTGGTGGTTTTTGAAGTGTGTGGTCTTATTTTGAAGCGGATGGTCTGATCTGAGTGAAATAAACAGTGCTACACACACCAGGATCAGTTCAGCAGAGAATGCACAGCAGAAGAGGACAAGGCAGGATAACCACAGACACACAGACCTACCCACTGGAGCAGGAGGGATAACCACAGACACACAGACCTACCCACTGGAACAGGCAGGATAACCACAGACACACAGACCTACCCACTGGAACAGGCAGGATAACCACAGACACACAGACCTCCTCCACTGGAGCAGGGGGGATAAACACAGACACACAGACCTCCTCCACTGGAGCAGGGGGGATAACCTCAGACACACAAACTTCCTCCACTGGAGCAGGGGGTATAACCACAGACACACAGACCTCCCCCACTGGAGCAGGGGGGATAACCACAGACACACAGACCTCCTCCACTGGAGCAGGCAGGATAACCACAGACCTCCCCCACTGGAGCAGGGGGGATAACCACAGACACACAGACCTCCTCCACTGGAGCAGGGGGGATAACAACAGACACACAGACCTCCTCCACTGGAGCAGGGGGGATAACCACAGACCTCCCCCACTGGAGCAGGGGGGATAACCTCAGACACACAGACCTACCCACTGGAACTGGCAGGATAACCACAGACACACAGACCTACCCACTGGAACTGGCAGGATAACCACAGACACACAGACCTACCCACTGGAACAGGCAGGATAACCACAGACACACAGACCTCCTCCACTGGAGCAGGGGGGATAACCTCAGACACACAGACCTTCCCCACTGGAGCAGGGGGGATAACCACAGACACACAGACCTCCTCCACTGGAGCAGGGGGGATAACCACAGACACACAGACCTCCTCCACTGGAGCGGGGGGGATAACCTCAGACACACAAACTTCCTCCACTGGAGCAGGGGGTATAACCACAGACACACAGACCTCCCCCACTGGAGCAGGGGGGATAACCACAGACACACAGACCTCCTCCACTGGAGCAGGGGGGATAACCACAGACACACAGACCTCCTCCACTGGAGCAGGAGGGGATAACCTCAGACACACAGACCTTCCCCACTGGAGCAGGGGGGATAACCACAGACACACAGACCTCCTCCACTGGAGCAGGAGGGATAACCACAGACACACAGACCTCCCCCACTGGAGCAGGGGGGATAACCACAGACACACAGACCTCCTCCACTGGAGCAGGGGGGATAACCACAGACACACAGACCTCCTCCACTGGAGCAGGGGGGATAACCACAGACACACAGACCTCCTCCACTGGAGCAGGGGGGATAATCACAGACACACAGACCTCCTCCACTGGAGCAGGGGGGATAACCACAGACACACAGACCTCCTCCACTAGAGTAGGGCATGTTAGGGGAAGAGGAGTTTGGGGGAGCATCTTCTAAAGAGAGTGATTTGTGAGATGCATAATAAGCAAACAATTGCACACTGAACTGTATCTTCTCCCTCTCTCTCTCTCTCTCTCTCTCTCTCTCTCTCTCTCTCTCACACACACACACACACACACACACACACACACACACACACACACACACACACACACACACACACACACACACCTCCCTTCATAACCTCAATCCAAAGAAATCCAGAACTAGGCAATGACGAGTGCGCGTGCAAAAAGACAAAGTCTGTAAAGTGAAAATATAGGTCATGTCTGATGTGATAATTTCTCACTCTGTTGGGTAATGATTAAATAGCTCCAGTGTGCACCTGCAGGCCAGCTCTGTGCCCTGGGCAGGTATTGTAGTGACGTTCATGTGTTTGTCAGGAGTTCTCTGTGTAGTTGGAGTGTAATGGTGCCTAAAGGCTGAAGCTGTAGTTTGTTGTATTTTAGTTCAGTAGTTGTGCAGTTATAATTTTGCAGCAATTTTACACTATGAATATTTTACATTGCAAGACAACCTAAGAAAGCCAAATCACCAGCTCTGCTCCGATCCAGAAATCTAAAAATAGTCCCGAGGTTACAGCATTCTTGTACGGGCCTCCAGGTGTTAAAGGTTTTATTACTAAACCGCCCCCCCCTATAACTCAGCGGGAGTTTTATTTAGTAGGAATGAAACCCTGAGCAGATCAAAGCGTTTTCTGGAGTGAGAAGGCCATGTTCCTCTCCGTGTTCCCCTACAGTGCCTCTCTGCCCAGTTTGTAGTTGGCGTTTATAAATGCTGAATCGATTCAGCACACTGAAGCCATCACTCAGGACTGTGTGCGGTTGGCACTGTTAGTTTAATCTTGTCTGTTTTCTTTATTTCATCTTGTATGAATCTTTGCTTCTGTAATCTGTTCTTAACATAATTTTAGTATCTTATATTGTGTATATATGTTATATTGTTTTGTTTAGTGATTGCTTGTTTAAGGCTCCCTGTGTTTTTAATCGTGTGAGTATGTATGTGTATTAAACCTGTATGTGAGCTGGTGGTGTCGTGCTCCACTCCTTGGGTGGAGAAGTTCTTGGATGGAGCTACACTCTCCTACACGTCAGCACCCTGTGGCTGTGTGAGGCACCAGCCCCAGGGAGGGGAGACTCAGAGACACCTGCCCCAGGGAGGGGAGACTCAGAGACACCTGCCCCAGGGAGGGGTGACTCCAGAGCATTAAGGTTTCTCTGTGTAACTAAGCTCAGCTAGTGGTGGGTAGAAAACCAAACTGACACATGTAAAGTGTCTTTGAGAGGGTACAGGACATAGAGATGAACAGATGGATGGATAGATAGATGGATGGATGGATGGATGGATGGATGGATTGTTTTCTTTTGGACTTTATCCTGCCATTGCAGAGAGCATGCCTAGATCCTTTCTCTTCCAAACACACACACACACACACACACACACACACACACACACACACACACACGCTGTAGCCACAGGTTGAGGGGAAGCCCCTGATCTCTGATGGGTGAACGTGTGCTGGCACCTGCACTCGTGTGTGTGTGTGTGTGTGTGTGTGTGTGTGTGTGTGTGAGACAGAGAGAGAGAGAGAGAGAGAGAGAGAGAGAGAGAGAGGAGGATGGAGAGACACACAAACTCCCAGAGAGGCTCTGACTGGCCCTCAGGTGTCGGTCCAGAGGAAAAACAGACGCCAGATTTCATACAATATTGGAGGATTTAGACTGTTTGTGTTGCCACTGACTTATTACTAACACATGTGGAACACACACACACAAGTACACACACCCACCCACAGAGCAGTGGATTCATTCTCTCATTGTCTATTTTTTATCTGAAAGATATTATAATAATAATTAGTTCAGTCCTTAGTTATGTTTTGTTCAGGTTCTGGGTAATGGAAACACATTTCTCATTCACGACGACATTATGATCTGGGTCTGATCCAAACAGACACTCTTCACATTATGATCCGAGTCTGATCCAAATGGACACTCTTCAACATATGATCCGAGTCTGATCCAAACAGACACTCTTCACATTATGATCAGAGTCTGATCCGCACAGACACTCGGGGGGGGGGTCCAAACAAATAACTGATGTTATTAGCACATCCACACACACACACACATACACACACACACACACACACACACACACACACACATCCACACACACACACACACACACACATCCACACACACACATACACACACATCCACACACACACACACACACACACACACACACACACACACACACACACACACACACACACACACACATCCACACACACACACATCCACACACACACACACACACACACACACACACACACACACACACACACACACACACACACACACTATAGGCTATGGAGGGCAGGGTCAGTGATTGCCCACGAGAACCATGAGTGGCTGTTTGACCCGCCACTTCCCAAAGAACTGAGACATTTTAAAAGAAATGAAAACTGGCTTTATTTGGGAAAGAAACATCTCCACTGTCTTTAGCTTCTTGAACCTGTAAGCATGCACCGATAGATGGTCAAGGTCAGTAGCACAACCAATCAATACGTAGACTTCAGCTGGGGGGCGGGACATCCCTCAGGGGGCGGTGACTGAAGAGCTCATTTACATGAGTGGTGAGAGGCAATTTTTGCTCCACCTCTCATTAATCTCCATGGAGACAAGCGGCGGTTGTGCGTACAGCACTACGGGAGGCGTGACAGGGCGGAACACTCCAATGAGAAATGAGCTTCACTGGACGGTGACCAATCAGAGGCCTGTAAGATATTTCATGGTGTCCTGGCTTGAGTTGTGAGAAGACAGAGGAAGAGGAGGAGGAAGAGGAAGAGGACAGGGTTATCATTGATCTGTCACTTTTACTTAACACATCATCACATGATGATGATGGTGATGATGATGATGATGATGATGGTGATGAAGGTCCTTCTCCAGGCCACCGTACAGAAATGACCCGGCTTGGAAAACATTGTAAACACTCAAGCTAGAAATATGCTAATGACTTCAATTCACATTCAGAACTCCATCCAGACACCTCTACCCCGTCTGGATGGAGATCCCACACTACTGACCAAACCAATAGTGGGACATAGATGAATGAAGTTATAATGTCCTGTCCAAACACCACTCAAAGATCTCCTCCACTCCAAACACCACCCATTAAGATCTCCTCTGCTCTAAACACAAATCAACAATCTCCTCAGCTCCAAACACCACCCATAAAGACCTCCTCCGCTCCATCTGTGCTGGGTAGTCAGAGGTGGGGTTATGGTGGAAACAGAGGATTGTGTGAACATCTTCTCACAGCCTTTGGAAGGTTAATCCACAGTGACTCCTGTATCGTGGTGCTGTTGAGGAAGGAGACCCGGGAGAGGACGATTTTACTGCCCAGCATTTAATGCCCTGTTTACTTAGAAGCACAATAGACCAGGGACTAAAGGGGAAATGCAGGGGGGGCATCTTAGAGGACACACACACGCACGCACGCACGCACATGCACACACACCAACACATGCACGCACATGCACACACACACACGCACGCACGCACGCACACTCAGTCACACAGACATGCAGAAACACACACACACAAAACAGAATGTTCCAAAAGGGAGAGACTAACCTAAATAAACAGCACATGCCAGACATTTTCTGACTTTCTGAATTCAGATTTTTTATCAGTCTGTTCACAGTATCTTCTCAACGTGACTTAAATCTGACATTAATGTGAACAGATCAGGAGCCTGAGCTGACCTGCACGCACAGGAGAACAACGCTTCACATGACACACTCGTCCAGAGCTGAACGCCCAGAACAGAGTCGACAGCCCCAGGCTGCACAGAACTGTGCTGCACCTCCACAGTGGACGTCAGAGAAACAGAGAGCAGTGAG
>NW_027507398.1:15000-27500 GCF_052324685.1 Brachyhypopomus gauderio
GACAAAGAGGGAGAGAGAGAGTGATAGAGCGAGGGAGAGAGAGAGGGAGGGAAAGAGAGACAGGGAGGGAGGGAGACCCGGGAGATGGAAATACAAAGAGGGAGAGAGAGAGTGATAGAGTGAGGGAGGGATGGAGAGAGAGAGAGGGAGGGAGGGAGACAGGGAGGATAAGATAGAGGGAGGGAGGGAGAGAGAGAGAGAGAGAGAGAGAGAGAGAGTAAATAACTAACTGTAATAATTCTAAAAACAACAATAAAACATTTTTAAAAAATGTTTCATGGCTGACCGCCTGATCCCCACTGAGTAGACATGACAGAATCATTCCAGCATGTGCACACACACACACACACACACACACACACACACACACACACACACACACACACACACACACACACACACACACACGCACGGCTACAAATCAAGCCCTGAAATATAAAACTAACCAACATAGACACCCACATAACTGACACAAGCTGTATACCTCAAGAGAACAAAAATGAGTGAATTTTTGACGGACAACTAACAAAGGCCAATACAGACCTGTGTTCATATGTTAAACCCTAAATACTGTATGTCCCCAAAATACGTACATGCATGTATGTCTCCCGACAGCCATCTTGTACCCGTACAATAAGATTAATTTAAACTCAACTCTTGTTGAGCATGTTATGAGACACTGATTATCATTTTCCTTTGCTTACAATAAGGTAAAA
This sequence comes from Brachyhypopomus gauderio, assembly GCF_052324685.1. Taxonomy (NCBI): domain Eukaryota; kingdom Metazoa; phylum Chordata; class Actinopteri; order Gymnotiformes; family Hypopomidae; genus Brachyhypopomus; species Brachyhypopomus gauderio. The sequence continues at coordinate 15,717 of NW_027507398.1, forward strand.
ATACGTGAATTTATGAAGTCCCAGAGTCATGAGAGCAACGTTTCGGGTATTAATGTACACACATACATACATACAACCACATGTAGACACATACACAAAAAACACACAACCATGTCTAGATATATACTCACATGTTTATATACTGACGTTCATATATACATATTCAGCTTTGCCAATTCAACTGATTCATCATCTCTTTACTCACTAAAATATTTGATGCCATTTGAAATATACGGTGTACTCATGTGAAAGTGCTGAAAGACCCAACAGAAGATTCTGGAATCACAATCACTGTTAAATTAGACACTTGTCAGCTAAGAATTAACACAGCGTGTGTCTCCCACCACAGCCCAGAAACACCACTCCGTCACGACACAGGAGACAGACGCAGGCTGAAGGATTATATCTTTAAACTAAGTGGTCATTTTTCACCCAGTTCTGACTTCAACGTCTTAATAAAGCTGTGATCTCTACCGATAAATATCTCAAAACAGAGAAACAGACCAAACAGAGGAAACAGCCTCTCATGGAGCGGGGGGGCGTCGTCTTTTTGTCTTTCTGTAAATATTTATGGGGGGAGGATATCGAACATCTCAGTATCTGCAAGCCACACACACACACACACACACACACACACACACACACACACACGCATAGTTTAAATGGTGAAACACAAATTGGAGAAAAGGGCTGAGTTTGTTGTGATGGGTTTACTGATGGTTGGTGTCTTTTAAGGTTTCTTGTTAAATCTCTTGTTGGAAGTGAGTCTCAGGAATATAAACACCCTTCACGTCCCCTGCTGGACTGTGTTGTGCCGGGTGGGGTGACTTACCCCAGAGGCACAAGGACACACTGGAACTTCACGCTACAAGGCTTCAGAATTATGTAAAACCTTGCGAGGACTGTTAAACAGAATAAAGTAATGACATTTTACACACACAGACGAGAGGACCACGAACTCCAACCCCTCCCCGAGTGTGGGTGGAGAGAGTTCTGCTTCCATCAGAACTGGGTTTAACCTTCTTTCCTCAGGCAGAAGCAATCAAATATCTACCCAGCAAAGAACGCCTCTGGGACGTAAATATGTAGCATGCCCAAAAACCTGTCCAGGTGTGTGTGTGTGTGTGTCTGCAGGGCCAGTGTGGGACCCTGGCCTGGGTGTGATTGTGTATGTCTGCAGGACCAGTGCGGGACCCTGTCCTGGGTGTGTGTGTGTATCTGCAGGACCAGTGCGGGACCCTGTCCTGGGTTGGTGTGTGTGTGTGTGTCTGCAGGACCAGTGCAGGACCCTGGCCTGGGTGTGAGTGAGTGTGTATCTGCAGGACCAGTGCGGGACCCTGTCCTGGGTGTGTGTGTGTATGTGTATCTGCAGGATCAGTGCGGGACCCTGTCCTGGGTGTGAGTGTGTGTGTGTATCTGCAGGACCAGTGCGGGACCCTGTCCTGGGTGTGTGTGTGTATGTGTATCTGCAGGATCAGTGCGGGACCCTGTCCTGGGTGTGAGTGTGTATGTGTATCTGCAGGACCAGTGCGGGACCCTGTCCTGGGTGTGTGTGTGTGTGTGTGTGTATCTGCAGGACCAGTGCGGGACCCTGTCCTGGGTGTGTGTGTGTGTGTATCTGCAGGACCAGTGCGGAACCCTGTAGTGGGTGTGAGTGTGTGTGTATCTGCAGGATCAGTGTGGGACCCTGTCCTGGGTGTGAGTGTGTATGTGTATCTGCAGGAACAGTGCGGGACCCTGTCCTGGGTGTGTGTGTGTATGTGTATCTGCAGGATCAGTGCGGGACCCTGTCCTGGGTGTGAGTGTGTATGTGTATCTGCAGGACCAGTGCGGGACCCTGTCCTGGGTGTGTGTGTGTGTGTGTATCTGCAGGATCAGTGCGGGACCCTGTCCTGGGTATGAGTGTGTATGTGTATCTGCAGGACCAGTGCGGGACCCTGTCCTGGGTGTGTGTGTGTGTGTGTGTGTGTATCTGCAGGACCAGTGCGGGACCCTGTCCTGGGTGTGTGTGTGTGTGTATCTGCAGGACCAGTGCGGAACCCTTTCGTGGGTGTGAGTGTGTGTGTATCTGCAGGACCAGTGTGGGACCCTGTCCTGGGTGTGTGTGTGTGTATCTGCAGGACCAGTGCGGGACCCTGTCCTGGGTGTGTGTGTGTGTGTATCTGCAGGACCAGTGCGGAACCCTGTCGTGGGTGTGAGTGTGTGTGTATCTGCAGGACCAGTGTGGGACCCTGTCCTGGGTGTGAGTGTGTGTGTATCTGCAGGACCAGTGTGGGACCCTGTCCTGGGTGTAGTCCTCTCTCCCCTCCCTGGTCCTGATTCTGTCCTCCTGGGGACTGAGGTTTCCGGGTGAGAGAATGCCGTGTGTGACTGGATGATGTGTATTGATGCGAAGCCTCCTTGGGTTCTAAGGAAAGCAGATTTCATTCACTCATTCATGCTGTGTGCAGGTAACAGAATCCCCCATGGATGTAAATCTGTAGTGTCAGCACCCAGAGTTTTATAGCAACCAGACACTAGAATTTAAGTAACTTCATCTTTGATCTGCAACTAAATCTGAATAGTAATGATGAATATAACTTTGTATCATAGTTTAAATGAAATAGCAAAAAGATTTTCAGAAGTCAACACATCTAACTCACTTTGCTCAGAATGGCTCTGAAGCTGTTTGAACTTTAACTATATATTTTTTTATAGTGCACATATGTGCACACACACGCAAATTTTAATTTAACAAAATGAAAAGTGATGACTATTTGGCAAAACAGCATTTGGAATATCAGACTGCTCCTTAGCACAGTTCATGGGTTCTGGAACACTCTTCTGGAATGTTCCAGAATGTTCCGGAATGGATCGATCATGGATGAACATTCTCAAGGGGTCTAGTGTTGACTCACTGCCAGACCATCCAAAAAGAAAAAAACAGAAAGAAACAAGAAAAAACAATCAAAGAGCAACTGGGCCAGTCAAGGATCTGGAAAAGACACAACATGCCAGAGAGAGAGAGAGAGAGAGAGAGAGAGAGAGAGAGGGAGCAGGAGAGAGAAAGAGAAAGAGAGAGAGAGGGAGCAGGAGAGAGAAAGAGAAAGAGAGAGAGAGGGAGCAGGAGAGAGAAAGAGAAAGAGAGGGAGAGGGAGCAGGAGAGAGAAAGAGAGAGAGAGGGAGCAGAAGAGAGAAAGAGAAAGAGAGAGAGAGGGAGCAGGAGAGAGAAAGAGAGAGAGAGGGAGCAGAAGAGAGAAAGAGAAAGAGAGAGAGAGGGAGCAGGAGAGAGAAAGAGAGAGAGAGGGAGTGAGGGGAGGTAGAGATGGAGAGAGAGGGAGGGAGGGGGATAGAGGGAGACAGGGAGGGAAAAGGATGGAGAGAGAGAGAGAGGGAGAGAGAGAGAGAGAGAGAGAGAGAGAGAGAGAGAGAGAGAGAGAGAGAGAGAGAGGGGTCAGGGCAGACAAATTGTGCTGACATCTGGCCTACTGTGTGACAGTAACTGTGTGACTGTGTGGTTGTGTGACTGTGTGGTTGTGTCATTGTGTGACTGTGTGACAGTGGTTGTGTGAGTGTGTGTTTGTGTGGTTGTGTAGTTGTGTGGTTGTCTGAGTGTGTGTTTGTGTGACTGTGTGGTTGTGTGTTAGTGTGACTGTGTGTTCGTGTGGTTGTGTGACGGTGTGGTTGTTTGAGTGTGTGTTTGTGTGGTTGTGTAGTTGTGTGGTTGTGTGGCTGTGTGGTTGAGTGTTCGTGTAGTTGTGTGGTTGTGTGACTGTGGTTGTGTGTTCGTGTGGTTGTGTGACTGTGTGGTTGTGTGTTTGTGTAGTTGTGTGGTTGTGTGACTGTGTGGTTGTGTGTTCGTGTGGTTGTGTGACGTGTGGTTGTGTGAGTGTGTGTTTGTGTGGTTGTGTAGTTGTGTGGTTGTGTGACTGTGTGTGGTTGTGTAGTTGTGTGGTTGTATGACTGTGTGGTTGTGTGACGGTGTGGTCGTGTAGTTGTGTGTTTGTGTGGTTGTGTAGTTGTGTGACTGTGTGGTTGTGTTTGTGTGACTGTGTGGTTGTGTGTTCGTGTGTGTTTGTGTGGTTGTGTAGTTGTGTGGTTGTGTGAGTGTGTGTGTGTGGTTGTGTAGTTGTGTGGTTGTGTGACTGTGTGGTTGTGTTTGTGTGACTGTGTGGTTGTGTGTTCGTGTGGTTGTGTGAGTGTGTGTTTGTGTGAGTGTGTGTTTGTGTGGTTGTGTGACTGTGTGGTTGTGTGACTGTGTGGTTGTGTAGTTGTGTGGTTGTGTGACTGTGTGATTGTGTGACTGTGTGGTTGTGTTTGTGTGGTTGTGTGAGTGTGTGTTTGAACACTGCTGGCATTGCCAATTTTGTTGTAGTCTATTGTAAAAATTGTAGTCAATTTTACTACCACACTCTACAGAACTACCCCACTGCAGATAACTACCCCAAACCACAGAACTACCCCCTGCAGAGAAATACCTCAAACTACAGAACTACCCCCCTGCAGAGAACTACCCCAATCCACAGAACTACTCCAAACTACAGAACTAACCCCCTGCAGAGAACTACCCCAATCCACAGGACTACCCCCCTGCAGAGAACTACCCTAATCCACAGAACTACCCCCCTGCAGAGAACTACCCCAATCCACAGAACTACCCCACTGCAGAGAACTATCCCAATCCACAGGACTACCCCACTGCAGAGAACTACCCCAATCCACAGGACTACCCCCCTGCAGAGAACTACCCCAATCCACAGAACTACCCCACTGCAGAGAACTATCCCAATCCACAGAACTACCCCACTGCAGAGAACTATCCCAATCCACAGGACTACCCCACTGCAGAGAACTACCCCAATCCACAGGACTACCCCCCTGCAGAGAACTACCCCAATCCACAGAACTACCCCCCTGCAGAGAACTATCCCAATCCACAGGACTACCCCACTGCAGAGAGATGCCCCAGTGCAGATAACAGTCCAGGCCATTAATTTCCAATACTCTTAATTACCTTTGCATTACTATTCAAATAATTAAACTTCCCTTTAACCCAAAATCACTAAGCCAGGAATGATACACAGATTCTACACAGATCCTGCTACTGAACACTCTGTGTGTGTGTGTGTGTGTGTGTGTGTGTGTGTGTGTGTGTGTGTGTGTGTGTGTGTGTGTGTGTGTGTGTGTGTGTGTGTGTGTACCAACATGATGAATGGATTTGCGAGTTTCTTTGTTTGAAATGAAATGTGTTATTTCAGAAATAACACCCCCGTATGTGTGTGTCTTTTGATAAATTGACCATTTGGTCATTTGTCAACAATACATCATATCTCATGTCCTTACTAGAAAAAATAATAAAATCAAAAGATTTATGTTTTTCCATTACACTTCTATTTATGTCATATATCACACTGCAACAAATTATACAAGAACCATTAAAATAATTTTTACCAAGTACCTGTTTGAGGTGTGACTGTAATCAGATATAACAGAAGTTAAGATGTGTCTGATGTGTTTGTGAAGCGTGTCTGATGTGTTTGTGAAGCGTGTCTAATGTGTTTGTGAAGCGTGTCTAATGTGTTTGTGAAGCGTGTCTGATGTGTTTGTGAAGCGTGTCTGATGCGTTTGTGAAGCCTGTCTGATGCGTTTGTGAAGCCTGTCTGATGCGTTTGTGAAGCCTGTCTGATGTGTTTGTGAAGCCTGTCAGATGCGTTTGTGAAGCCTGTCTGATGCGTTTGTGAAGCCTGTCTGATGCGTTTGTGAAGCCTGTCTGATGCGTTTGTGAAGCCTGTCTGATGCGTTTGTGAAGCGTGTCTGATGCGTTTGTGAAGTGTGTCTGATGCATTTGTGAAATGTGTCTGATGTGATGTGTGGGCTAGACAGATGAACGTGTGAGGAGCATCATAGCTTCGGACAGACGATGTCATATGTCATCATTAAACACGGGTGTGTGTGTGTGGGAGAGAGACAGAGGGAGAAAAGGAGGGAGAGAGCACAACAGTGAAGGGGAGAGATGGAGAGAGATGGAGGGAGAGAGAGAGGGAGAGAGACGGGAATAAAAAAAACAGGAGAGGAGAACGTTAGTCAGAAATTGATGTGGAATTCATCATATTAAGTGATTATCTGTCCCTCTTGCTCCCTCCCATCTCTCTCTCTCTCTCTCTCTCCCTCTCTCTCTCTCTCTCTCTCTCTCTCTCTCTCTCGCAGAAGGCATACAGAACATCAGAGCTTGTGTTAATTAGTCTGTGTCCCCATCATCTTTACCAGAAAACGGCCCTGTGGTAGGAAGCACGACCCAAAGAGAACATTCTGGAAGCAGTGACTAAATGAATGACAGTTGCTTCAAACTCCACAGAGGCGTCTGATGCGAAGTGAGTCAGCGTGGGGCCGAGACCCCTGGAGATCACACACACCACACCGTCAGCGCCTTCCTGCCTAGCGGACACGCTTCTCTTGTCTTTACAGGCCACCCCAGACGCCCCTAAAGCTCCTCTTGTGAACGCCCATACGATGCACTCGATGGCGGACGCCATTTTTATGGGGAAACATCCTCTGTGCTACGGGAGAGAAGCCGGTGATATCTCCATCTGCATGGATCCGTGGGAAATATCAGGACCTGAACCTCACAATACCCAGAATGCCCAGTTACAGCTCCAGCACAGGGCTTCAGAAGGCTTGATCTGCAGAGCACTGGATGTGAATAATACACTCTTAACAAACAGGAAGTACTTCCTCGGTCTTTGTAAAAAGGTTAATTAGAAATATGAAGGGTTACGCGTGCATGACGAGGAATGAATAACTCCCCGCCCCCAAAAGACAAGACGACGGTGAACTTCGACCTTTGGCCTAACGATGAGCAGATGAGCATTTCTCTGAGAATGTCAGGAGAGGGTGAGTCAGAGAGAGAGAGAGAGAGAGAGAGAGAGATGGAGATGGAGGGAGGGAAAGATGGGTGAGATACTCATCTTTCACAAGGGACAGGCAGGATGAGGTGAATTTAGCTCTGAGCTCAGACGCAATAAACTCAAAAGACTATAAAGCCTTAAAAATGCCAGTGTGACACACACACACACACACACACACACACATCCACACACACACACACACACACACACACACACACACACACACACACACACACACACACACACACACACACACACATACACACACATACACACACACACACACACACACACACACACACACACACACACACACACACACACACACACACACACACTCATGCGTCTAGCAGATGCTGGCTGATTTTGGCCAGTCCCTTTTAGTTGTTGCAGCAGGGCAGCGTGAGGAGTGGTGCCATCACATACACACACACACACACACATACACACACACACACACACACACACACACACACACACACACACACACATACACACACACACACACACACACACACACACATACACACACACACACACACACACACACCTCCACACATCCACACACACCCACACACACACCTCCACACACACCTCCACACACACACACACCTCCACACACAAACACACCTCCACACACAAACACACCTCCACACACCCCTACACACACCTCCACACATACACATGTCCACACACACACACACCCCTACACACACACACACACCTCCACACACTCCCCCAGGCCCACACTCACCCACACACACCTCCACACACCTCCTCATACTTTGCCAGGGTCACACTTCCACACACACTCTCCCAAATAGACATCCCCAAGCACACACACTCCCCCACACACCTCCACACACACACACCTAGGCCCACACACTTCCCCACACATCTCTACACACACACACACACACACACCCAGGCCCACTCACACCTCCAAGCCCACACACTCTACACAAACACTCCCCCAGTCACACCTCCACACACACACACCCAGGCCCACACACTTCCCCAGAGTCTCCACCCAGGACACCTACACCCAGGACATCTACACCCTGGACACCTACACCCTGGACATCTACACCCTGGACACCTACACCCAGGACACCTACACCCTGGACACCTACACCCTGGACACCTACACCCAGGACACCTACACCCTGGACACCTACACCCTGGACACCTACACCCAGGACACCTACACCCTGGACACCTACACCCTGGACACCTACACCCTGGACACTTACACCCTGGACACCTACACCCAGGACACCTACACCCTGGACACCTACACCCAGGACACCTACACCCTGGACACCTACACCCTGCCCACCACACCAGAGGAAGGGGTCAACACCTCTTCACCTCCCCAGTCATCGTCTATGTTAGCACGCTCTCTGCAACGATCACCACGTGTAAGAAGCGTTCTACTGGGTTTCTTCCATTTTGCAATCTTCTTCCATGAAAAAAAAGTGGAAAGAGCTTTGCTGCCATGGTAACGACATTCTGTTGTCTGTATTTGCTATGTTTCTTCCTTCATCCTGCTAGTTCGGTTTCCGTAGGATACCCCAAAACCCAAACATTATTCACTTGCCTTGACATGTTTATCATTGTTAATTATTGTTTATTATTGTTAAAACTGAATATTTTATAGAACATTTTTGTTTGGGTGGTAAATTTGTTTTTATGTCTCCTAAGTGCAAGGCTTAATCACCTGATCTTAACCCAAAGGCTTGAACTCTGTGGGCGGAGTCCACATATGCTCTGGAACTCTGTGGGCGGAGTCCACACACACACATGCTCTGGGACTCTGTGGGCGGAGTCCACACACACACACACATGCTCTGGAACTCTGTGGGCGGAGTCCACACATGGTCTGGGACTCTGTGGGCGGAGTCTGCATGTGCTGCTAGAAGATAAAGAGCCTTTATAAATTCAAAGAATTCATGAAAGCTTGGTGGGAGGGGCCAGACTGGGTGGGAGGGGCCAGGCCTTGTTCATCATTCCCTTGGACAGTGCTATGGTGTAAACACACAATTCTTGAGCTTTGTGAGGCAGCCAGCTTAGCTAGTATTACCGCTAATTAATGATAGCACTGTGCTAGTATTACTGCTAATAAATTTTACATTTACATTTACGGCATTTATCAGACGCTCTTATCCAGAGCGACTTACAAAGTGCTTTGCTTCTGATCACCGAATTCATCCTAGGTAATAGTACAGATAGGCCAGAATTCAAGACACCATTGAGTCAGACTACTACCAGGGTTGCCAACTCTCACGCATTTGACCGTGAGACACACGCATTTGACCGTCTTCACACGCTCTCATGCCACACTTCCGATTGCTCACGCCGGAAAAAAATCTAGTTTATTTACCTCTGATCCACATATATGATTCAATGAGTTACTAGTTCGCTCTGGCGCCAACCACCGGCTTTCTATAGATCGCGATATAACACCTAATTTGTGTCCATTTTACGTTCGCCGCCACACAAACCCCCCCCCCCCCCCCCCCCCCCCCATCGACAACTTACGTTCGAACCCCCCGGTCAACAATTTACATTCGCCACCTCCTCCAGGTTCAAATCTCACTCCAAGCGATCTTCAACCCTGTACTACTAAACTACAGGAGTCAATGTCATTACCTAGCAGTGGGGAACCGTCAGGGCCCTCTACGCCCTCTCAGAGGGCCTAAAAATATTCTTAAAACATAAATATATATAATATAATATAATTTATCCAATTTTAACTTATCTACTTACAGTTTGACAATCGACATCTAAACAATTACAAAAATATAAGCAAATAAATTATTCACCCGTGTCTATTCAATCTGTGTTGGAAGGTGAGGGGTTAAGTGGAAGCCTGTGAGTCTGTGTCTCCCCCTATCAGCACTGTGATGCCCGCTGTTCGTTTACAGAGGGCCTGGCAGTTATAATTCAGCGCAATACCAGTTTCAAATGACAGTAAAATTGACCAATCATATCTTCCCTCTTAGTGGGCGGGCTTAACTGTATGATAATTTCCGCCCGCTGTGGCGACGCTAGCTGTCGTTAGCGTACCACCACTAGCTAGTTTTGATTCAGTCCTTTGATGCCCTCGTGCGCATTGTTTACATATTCCGCTTCCGAGGAACACGGAGCTGTGAACCTTATTTTGTTGGAACCTTATTTTTCTTAGAAGTTATCTAGTACAGATATTACTGTTTATTGCGTGTCTAAAGCTGTACTGTCGTCTCAGGTTTTTTTTCTTTATTGCAGTTAATTAGGAGAGGAAACACTTTTTTTTTCGGGGGGATGAGAGCGGGCCCAGGTTTAATGCAAGTTAGACGTTTGCCAAGAAGCACAAATAATCATAGACAGACATACAATTTAAGAACAACGGCAAGTGGTATCAGCTGAGTTAGTGCTCTGGTAAGAACTCAACAAACAGGTGAGTCTTCAGTCTACGCTTGAAGATAGCAATAGGCTCTGCAGTCCTAGCAGCTAATGGAAGATCGTTCCACCATCTTGGAGCCAGGACGGAGAATAGTCTGGAGCTTTGTCTAAATGTTAGCATTATCCTAGTATTACTGCTAATAAATGTTAGCATTATGCTAGTATTACTTAGGGTGACCAAACGTCCGTATTTCCCGGGACATGTCCGTATTTCACGTCCTGTCCCGGGCGTCCCGGGATATTTTTTAAAACTGTGGAAATGTCCTGGTTTTTAAATTACGTTAATCGGGCCATTAATTCTACAGGCACTAGGACCCTGAGCACGGCGCTGTATGACACGGAATCCCTGAGCCTCAACAGTTGAGCCTCATCATACTCAACTGGCGGAGAACCAACAACTTATGTTGTTGCCCAACAACTTATGTTGTTATGTTGTTGCCCACTCGGCAACTCACACCCAGTGTCCTGGTTTTCACAAACAAAAATATGGTCACCCTAGTATTACTGCTAATAAATGTTAGAATTATGCTAGTATTACTGTCAATAAATGTTAGCATTATGCTAGTATTACTAACATAACATTGTGGGCCACACTGTGGCCACACTGCTAGTATTACTAACATAACAGTGTGGGGCCACACTGGGGCCACACTGGGCCCACTGGGCCCACACTGGGCCCACACTGGGCCCACACTGGCCCAGAACTCTGTGGTTAACGGCTGAGTCAGAGAAGCACACACACGGAGGAATACGTTCCTGGCTTCCCAACACTGCTCCGACAACAACTCTATGCCCTCAGAAACCGATTAAACATGGACCAGAACAGATACACATACAGACGCAGGCACGCACATGCTCTCATACACACACACACACACACACACACAGTGTGTGTCTAACCCTAGAGAGAAAGAGAAAGAAAGAGAGGGAGTCAGTGTTGTTTGGGGCGATTTGTAGGTTAGGAATCTACAAAAACTACTTGGACGGTTTGAAAACAAAAAGTCAGCAGTTTACACACACACACACACGCACACGCAGGCAGGCAGACAGAAGTAGGGTGTGAGATGAGGAGTAGCAGAGCTGAATATGGCATCGTAATTGGGATGCACGTGTTCTGAGGAGAAAGCCCGGTCCACAGTCCGCCTCGACGATACCACAGTCCTGCCATCATCATCACTAAACATAACTACATTTAAATAACACAATTCCTCACCAAGTCTGGAAAATATGTCCTATGTTTTCCGTAAGAGGCTGCCCGGATGAATCTGTGCTGTTCTAAAGGCCAGCGGTCATCTGCTCGGCTGTCTTACCCCCCACATCGCTTGCTGAGGTCAACGGTGTCTCACATGATGTCATGACCCCTCGTGTGTCTGGTCAGGACTCTCAGTGAGAGGGAAGCTTTGGGTTCATGGGTTCAGTATGTACTGCGTAGACCTGGACTGTAACAGCTATGAGC
>NW_027507398.1:32500-37500 GCF_052324685.1 Brachyhypopomus gauderio
ACAGCACACGCAGGAACACACAGAGCACACGCAGGAACACACAGAGCACACGCAGGAACACGCAGAGCACACGCAGGAACACGCAAAGCACACGCAGGAACATGCAAAGCACACGCAGGAACACGCAAAGCACACGCAAAGCACACGCAGGAACACACAAAGCACACGCAGGAACACACAGATCACACACAGAAACACACAGAGCACACGCAGGAACACAGAGCACACGCAGGAACACACAGCACACGCAGGAACACACAGAGCACACGCAGGAACACACAGAGCACACGCAGGAACACAGAGCACACGCAGGAACACACAGAAACACACAGAGCACACGCAGGAACACAGAGCACACGCAGAAACACACAAACAGACAGAGCACACGCAGGAACACACAGAGCACACACAGGAACACACAGAGCACACACAGGAACACGCAAAGCACACGCAAGAACACACAGAGTACGCTTTAGTGCCCTAGCGCAGTTCAGACACCTGAATATACCTCGTAGGTCATGTGCCCCCCATGTAGGCACGCCGAACATCCAGGGTCTTCGCCCCACCCCCTATGAGATAACCCCACCCATATGAGATAAACCACACCCCCTATTAGATAATCCCCACCCCTATTGCACACGTGTCCTTCTCCTACACACTGCACACTACACACCACACTGCACACACTACACACCACACTGCACACTACACACCACACACTGCACACACTACACACCACACTGCACACACTACACACCACACTGCACACTACACACCACACTGCACACACTACACACCACACACTACAAACCACACACTGCACACTACACACCACACACTACACTGCACACACTACACACCACACTGCACACCACACTGCACACTACACACCACACACTACACTGCACACACTGCACACCACACTGCACACACTACACACCACACACTACACTGCACACACTACACACCACACTGCACACCACACTGCACACACTACACACCACACACTACACTGCACACACTACACACCACACTGCACACCACACTGCACACACTACACACCACACTGCACACTACACACCACACTGCACACTACACACCACACTGCATACTACACACCACACTGCACACACTGCACACACTACACACTACACACCACACACTACACACCACACTGCACACACTACACACCACACTGCACACACTACACACCACACACTGCACACACTACACACCACACACCACACACTGCACACTACACTGCACACACTACACACCACACTGCACACTACACACTACACACCACACACTACACTGCACACTACACACCACACTGCACACACTACACACCACACTGCACACACTACACACCACACACTGCACACTACACACCACACACTACACTGCACACACTACACACCACACTGCACACTACACACCACACATTACACGCTACGAGGTTCGTGAATTTAACACACGAGGTTCACATGTCAATAGTTTCATTAGATGCAGTAAATCAAAATAACAGATGAGCATGTTGGTCCTGACAAGTAACCAATCAGTGACACCCATATGAGATAAACCACACCCTCTATTAGATAAACCCCACCCCATTGCACACGTGTCCTTCTCCTACACACTCCACACTACACACCACACACTACACACCACACACTACACACCACACACCACACTGCACACCACACTCTACACACCACACTCTACACACCACACTGCACACTACACACCACACACTACACACCACACTGCACACTCCACACCACACACCACACACTACACACCACACCACACACTACACACCACACCACACACTACACACTACACTACACACCACACACTACACTACACACCACACACTACACACCACACCACACACTCCACACACCACACACCACACTGCACACCACACTCCACACCACACTCTACACACCACACTGCACACTACACACCACACTGCACACTACACACTACACACCACACTACACACCACACACCACACTGCACACTGCACACTACACACTACACACCACACCACACACTACACACACCACACCACACCACACACTACACACCACAGCGCTGGGCTGGACACCTGTCCTCCATCAGGACTGAGGCATCAGCCCTCCTAAACGCCTCCGTTCCTCAGCTACAGCACTTAGCTGACCATGGCAGATACAACGAGGTAGAAACTTCACAAATGGATTTGTGGTGCAGGGGTCACCTGCAGACGGTCAGACCCGTTCTACTGCCCAGACGGCTGTGTGCTGCAGTCTCTACACCTGTCTACACCTGTCTACACCTGTCTGACCGAACCACCCTGCTCAGTCATTAGGGGGTGTCTACATACTTCTGGCCATACAGGGTCTTCTTTGTTTCACACTCTGAAACATTCTGTCATCTCTCTCTCTCTCTCTCTCTCTCTCTCAAACATACACACACACACACACACACACACACGAGATTCGGTAGTAGACATCATAGAGAGTAAAACAAACACACAGACTTCTGTAAATGCCATATGTGAGCATGTCCTCATAAAAATACACATGCGTGCACACACACACACACACACACACACACACACACACTCCATAGGTTCAATTCAGCTCTTATTACATGGCTTCCAATGACTCCTTTCAAAAGAGACCACATGCACTTGTGAAATATGAATCAGATATTCAATACTGTGTCTCACACACAGAGGAGGATATGCACGTGCATGCACACACTCACACACACACACACACACACACACACACACACTCACACACACACACACACACACACACACACACACACACACACACACACACAAAACCCTTGGCTTCGGTCCAGGAGACCTATTACAGAATACAAGAAGAGGAAATGGAAGATCAATGGTCTAATCAATGAGCAGATGAGATAGAAAGAGAAAGTGTGTGTGTGTGTGTGTGTGTGTGTGTGTGTGTGTGTGTGTGTGTGTGTGTGTGTGTGTGTGTGTGTGTGTGTGTGTGTGTGTGTGTGTGTGTGTGTGTGTGTAATAACAGCTGAAGGTTACAGGCTGTTACACTAGAGCAGCAAGGATGAAGCTTTTCTGGTACAATAACAACCCTAAAAGCATCTTGTAGAATCAGAGAGTCCCACTCATAACAAACCAGTGTTCTGCTGGCAGAGACGCCCCATGGAACCCGCCGCCACTGTGATGTCACAAATAGAACTAGCGGTGATGTCACAAATAGAACTAGCGATGATGTCACAAATAGAACTAGCCATGATGTCACAAATAGAACTAGCGGTGATGTCACAAATAGAACTAGTGATGATGTCACAAATAGAACTAGTGGTGATGTCACAAATAGAACTAGCGGTGATGTCACAAATAGAACTAGCGGTGATGTCACAAATAGAACTAGCGATGATGTCACAAATAGAACTAGCGATGATGTCACAAATAGAACTAGCGGTGATGTCACAAATAGAACTAGCGATGATGTCACAAATAGAACTAGCGATGATGTCACAAATAGAACTAGCGGTGATGCCACATTCCAGTCTGACTGTTCTGCCTGTTTTCATAAAAGGGCAGAAGAGTGACATCATCCCTATCTCCTCCCCCCCCACATCTGACTTTGTCCTGATAAATGTTAATAACAGTATGAGTTGGTCATAAAGTTGAACTAAGATTTGTAGATTCTACACTAATTTGGCTAATTAACCCAGAAAATATCTAATTATCTTTAGACAGGCCGTGTCATGGGAGCCCAGTGACATTTTGCAGTGGGTATTAATCACACACTAATCAGATCTAGCCAGATCTTTCTGTCCTTATTGACCGCCTAGAAACACCTGAGAGAGTGGAACTGGGGATTAAAAATAGACTACAGGCTTGTGTGTGTGTATGCGTGGGTGTGTGTGTGTGTATGCGTGGGTTTGTGTGTGTGTATGCGTGGGTTTGTGTGTGCGGGGTGGTGGTGGTGATTATATACCTGGAAGAGAGCTGAGCCGAGGAGTAAAAATAGAGCGTGTATGTATGTGTGTGTGTGTGATGTCGACTATACCTGTCAGTGGTTGCCAAGGCAACACAAGGAAAGAAGATTTTCACTTAAAGCACCTGGACTGAACCAGGTCTCAAGTCCCATGACAGGAACATCACTACGGCAGCAGCACAACACCACCACGCGGGACTGTAGCCAGGCAACACAATCAGGAAGCTACAACGTGTGTTTGCAGTGTTGCGTCCTCACAGTGAATCGTGCATACGTTGAACAGGTCCGTGCATTCGCCCGGGATCAGCCCGGCCCCACTGCGCGCACCACGCACTTAAGGACAGACTGTTCTGAGATCAGTATAACCACGGGGACTTCATTCACTGCAGCACGGCAGAGCGCCCACGTTGCTGGGTAATCGAACATCTCCTCAGCTTGACCTCCCACTCGGAGGTGACCTACGCTGACCTCACACGCCCTTGGAGTATCACTACAAAGGCAATTTTCTTATTCAACACACAGCAGCCCAAACGAGCATTTCTTTAGTTGCATGATGGTTCGTTAGTAGATTACATCGTCTTATTCAATAGACACCAATCATGAGCAAGGTCAGCTTCTTCATGGACCTTAGATGGCACAAGGTCAGCGTGCATGTCGTGATGTCTGAGGCCGTGTCTGTGTCCTGGCTCACCCACAGCGTCCTGACACAGCAGGACTTTATCCACTGCTGTCCCGACACCACACGCCTCACCAACACAACAACATCCTGAGTTTTAGAAGCTCCAGCTGAGCTAGGCACCATTCCTCCGTCTACCCTGCTGGAGGCCCAGGAACCGTCTGAGATCAGTCTAGACGAGCAGATCTGTAGAAGAACCACATGGAGCTCCACGTGAAGGCAGCAAGGCCAGACGTCTGCAGACGCCCAGGGAACGTAGTGCCAGTTTTGTGTCTGAGGACATTTCATGGCCAGCAGGGTTCACGTTTATCCTCTGGTCACTGTGTTGTGTGGTGGTG
>NW_027507399.1:0-15000 GCF_052324685.1 Brachyhypopomus gauderio
TAAACATTACAAACATGATCAAAAACAGCTTGTTATCACATCCAAACACTGTTTTAGAACAAAATATGAGTTTCTCAGTTCATTCTTCAAAAGTTGCACTTTTGCTCCAAGTTATGCTCAGAAACACTGTTTTAGAGCGCTTACAGCGCCAGCAAAACGCTGTTTTGAACGCCTTAATTGCAAAGACTTACTACTTGTTAGAAAATGGATGTGTAACATTACAAACATGATAAAACAGCTTGTTATCACATCCAAACACTGTTTTCATTCAAAATATGAGTTTTCCCTTTTCATTCTTCAAAAGTTGCACTTTTGCCACAAGTTATGCTCAGAAACACTGTTTAGAGCTCTTACAACGCCAGCAAACGCTGTTTTGAACGCCTTAATGCAAGCCTTACTACTTGTTAGGAAATGCATGTGTAACATTACAAAACATGATAAAACAGCTTGTTATCACATCCAAACACTGTTTTGGAACAAAATATGAGTTTTCAGTTCATTCTTCAAAAGTTGCACTTTTGCCACAAGTTATGCTCAGAAACACTGTTTAGAGCTCTTACAACGCCAGCAAACGCTGTTTTGAACGCCTTAATGCAAGGCCTTACCTACTTGTTAGGAAATGCATGTGTAACATTACAAACATGATAAAACAGCTTGGTATCACATCCAAACACTGTTTTAGAACAAAATATAAGTTTTCAGTTCATTCTCTCAAAAGTTGCACTTTTGCTCCAAGTTTATGCTCAGAAAACACTGTTTAGAGCTCTTACAACGCCAGCAAACGCTGTTTTGAACGCCTTAATGCAAGCCTTACCTACTTGTTAGGAATGCATGTGTAACATTACAAAACATGATAAAACAGCTTGTTATCACATCCAAACACTGTTTTAGAACAAAATATGAGTTTTCAGTTCATTCTTCAAAAGGTTGCACTTTTGCTCCAAGTTATGCTCAGAAACACTGTTTAGAGCGCTTACAGCGCCAGCAAACGCTGTTTTGAACGCCTTAATGCAAGCCTTACCTACTTGTTAGGAATGCATGTGTAACATTACAAACATGATAAAACAGCTTGTTATCACATCCAAACACTGTTTTAGAACAAAATATGAGTTTTCAGTTCATTCTTCAAAAGTTGCACTTTTGCTCCAAGTTATGCTCAGAAACACTGTTTAGAGCGCTTACAGCGCCAGCAAAAACGCTGTTTTTGAACGCCTTAATGCAAGACTTACTACTTGTTTAGAAAATGGATGTGTAACATTACAAAACATGATAAAACAGCTTGTTATCACATCCAAAACACTGTTTTCATTCAAATATGAGTTTTCCTTTCATTCTTCAAAAGTTGCACTTTTGCCACAAGTTATGCTCAGAAACACTGTTTTAGAGCTCTTACAACGGCCAGCAAACGCTGTTTTGAACGCCTTAATGCAAGCCTTAATACTTGTTAGGAAATGCATGTGTAACATTACAAAACATGATAAAACAGCTTGTTATCACATCCAAACACTGTTTTGGAACAAAATATGAGTTTTTCAGTTCATTCTTCAAAAGTTGCACTTTTGCCACAAGTTATGCTCAGAAACACTGTTTAGAGCTCTTACAACGCCAGCAAACGCTGTTTTGAACGCCTTAATGCCAGCCTTACTACTTGAGGGAAATGCATGTGTAACATTACAAACATGATAAAACAGCTTGTTATCACATCCAAACACTGTTTTCATTCAAAATATGAGTTTTCTTTTCATTCTCAAAGTTGCACTTTTGCCACAAGTTATGCTCAGAAACACTGTTTAGAGCTCTTACAACGCCAGCAACGCTGTTTTGAACGCCTTAATGCAAGCCTTACCTACTTGTTAGGAAATGCATGTGTAACATTACAAACATGATAAAACAGCTTGTTATCACATCCAAACACTGTTTTAGAACAAAATATGAGTTTTCAGTTCATTCTTCAAAAGTTGCACTTTTGCTCCAAGTTATGCTCAGAAACACTGTTTAGAGCGCTTACAGCGCCAGCAAAACGCTGTTTTGAACGCCTTAATGCAAGACTTACTACTTGTTAGAAAATGGATGTGTAACATTTACAAACATGATTAAAACAGCTTGTTATCACATCCAAACACTGTTTTCATTCAAAATATGAGTTTTCTTTTCATTCTTCAAAAGTTGCACTTTTGCCACAAGTTATGCTCAGAAACACTGTTTAGAGCGCTTACAGCGCCAGCAAACGCTGTTTTGAACGCCTTAATGCAAGCCTTACTACTTGTTAGGAAATGCATGTGTAACATTACAAACATGATAAAACAGCTTGTTATCACATCCAAACACTGTTTTGGAACAAAATATGAGTTTTTCAGTTCATTCTTCAAAAGTTGCACTTTGCCACAAGTTATGCTCAGAAACACTGTTTAGAGCTCTTACAACGCCAGCAAACGCTGTTTTGAACGCCTTAATGCAAGCCTTACCTACTTGTTAGGAAATGCATGTGTAACATTACAAACAAGATAAAACAGCTTGTTATCACATCCAAACACTGTTTTAGAACAAAATATAAGTTTTCAGTTCATTCTTCAAAAGTTGCACTTTTGCTCCAAGTTATGCTCAGAAACACAGTTTAGAGCTCTTACAAACGCCAGCAAACGCTGTTTGAACGCCTTAATGCAAGCCTTACCTACTTGTTAGGAAATGCATGTGTAACATTACAAACATGATAAAACAAAGCTGTTATCACATTCCAAACCATGATTTAGAACAAAATATGAGTTTTCAGTCATTCTTCAAAAGTTGCACTTTTGCTCCATGTTAGCTCCAGAAACACTGTTTAGAGCGCTTACAGCGCCAGCAAAAACGCTGTTTTGAACGCCTTAATGCAAGCCTTACCTACTTGTTAGGAAATGCATGTGTAACATTACAAACATGATAAAACAGCTTGTTATCACATCCAAACACTGTTTTAGAACAAAATATGAGTTTTCAGTTCATTCTTCAAAAGTTGCACTTTTGCTCCAAGTTATGCTCAGTAACACTGTTTAGAGCGCTTACAGCGCCAGCAAACGCTGTTTGAACGCCTTAATGCAAGACTTACTACTTGTTAGAAAATGGATGTGTAACATTACAAACATGATAAAACAGCTTGTTATCACATCCAAACACTGTTTACATTCAAAATATGAGTTTTCTTTTCATTCTTCAAAAGTTGCACTTTTGCCACAAGTTATGCTCAGAAACACTGTTTAGAGCTCTTACAACGCCAGCAAACGCTGTTTTGAACGCCTTAATGCAAGCCTTAATACTTGTTAGGAAATGCATGTGTAACATTACAAACATGATAAAACAGCTTGTTATCACATCCAAACACTGTTTTGGAACAAAATATGAGTTTTCAGTTCATTCTTCAAAAGTTGCACTTTTGCCACAAGTTATGCTCAGAAACACTGTTTAGAGCTCTTACAACGCCAGCAAACGCTGTTTTGAACGCCTTAATGCCAGCCTTACTACTTGTATGGAAATGCATGTGTAACATTACAAACATGATAAAACAGCTTGTTATCACATCCAAACACTGTTTTTCATTCAAAATATGAGTTTTCTTTTCATTCTTCAAAGTTGCACTTTTGCCACAAGTTATGCTCAGAAACACTGTTTAGAGCTCTTACAACGCCAGCAAACGCTGTTTTGAACGCCTAATGCAAGCCTTACCTACTTGTTAGGAAATGCATGTGTAACATTACAAACATGATAAAACAGCTTGTTATCACATCCAAACACTGTTTTAGAACAAAATATGAGTTTTCAGTTCATTCTTCAAAAGTTGCACTTTTGCTCCAAGTTATGCTCAGAAACACTGTTTAGAGCGCTTACAGCGCCAGCAAACGCTGTTTTGAACGCCTTAATGCAAGACTTACTACTGTTAGAAAATGGATGTGTAACATTACAAAACATGATAAAACAGCTTGTTATCACATCCAAACACTGTTTTCATTCAAAATATGAGTTTTCTTTTCATTCATCAAAGTTGCACTTTTGCCACAAGTTATGCTCAGAAACACTGTTTAGAGCGCTTACAGCGCCAGCAAACGCTGTTTTGAACGCCTTAATGCAAGCCTTACCTACTTGTTAGGAAATGCATGTGTAACATTACAAACATGATAAAACAGCTTGTTATCACATCCAAACACTGTTTTAGAACAAATATGAGTTTTCAGTTCATTCTTCAAAAGTTGCACTTTTGCTCCAAGTTATGCTCAGAAACACTGTTTAGAGCGCTTACAGCGCCAGCAAACGCTGTTTTGAACGCCTTAATGCAAGACTTACTACTTGTTAGAAAAATGGATGTGTAACATTACAAACATGATAAAACAGCTTGTTATCACATCCAAACACTGTTTTCATTCAAAATATGAGTTTTCTTTTCATTCTTCAAAAGTTGCACTTTTGCCACAAGTTATGCTCAGAAACACTGTTTAGAGCTCTTACAACGCCAGCAAACGCTGTTTTGAACGCCTTAATGCAAGACTTACTACTTGTTAGAAATGGATGTGTAACATTACAAACATGATAAAACAGCTTGTTATCACATCCAAACACTGTTTTGGAAACAAAATATGAGTTTTCAGTTCATTCTTCAAAAGTTGCACTTTTGCTCCAAGTTATGCTCAGAAACACTGTTTAGAGCGCTTACAGCGCCAGCAAACGCTGTTTTGAACGCCTTAATGCAAGACTTACTACTTGTTAGAAAATGGATGTGTAACATTACAAACATGATAAAACAGCTTGTTATCACATCCAAACACTGTTTTCATTCAAAATATGAGTTTTCTTTCATTCTTCAAAAGTTGCACTTTTGCCACAAGTTATGCTCAGAAACACTGTTTAGAGCTCTTACAACGCCAGCAAACACTGTTTTGAACGCCTTAATGCAAGCCTTACTACTTGTTAGGAAATGCATGTGTAACATTACAAACATGATAAAACAGCTTGTTATCACATCCAAACACTGTTTTAGAACAAAATATGAGTTTTCAGTTCATTCTTCAAAAGTTGCCACTTTTGCTCCAAGTTATGCTCAGAAACACTGTTTAGAGCGCTTACAGCGCCAGCAATCGCTGTTTTGAACGCCTTAATGCAAGACTTACTACTTGTTAGAAAATGGATGTGTAACATTACAAACATGATAAAACAGCTTGTTATCACATCCAAACACTGTTTTAGAACAAAATATGAGTTTTCAGTTCATTCTTCAAAAGTTGCACTTTTGCTCCAAGTTATGCTCAGAAACACTGTTTAGAGCGCTTACAGCGCCAGCAAACGCTGTTTTGAACGACCTTAATGCAAGACTTACTACTTGTTAGAAAATGGATGTGTAACATTACAAAACATGATAAAACAGCTTGTTATCACATCCAAACACTGTTTTCATTCAAAATATGAGTTTTCTTTTCATTCTTCAAAAAGTTGCACTTTTGCCACAAGTTATGCTCAGAAACACTGTTTAGAGCTCTTACAACGCCAGCAAACGCTGTTTTGAACGCCTTAATGCAAGCCTTACTACTTGTTAGAAAATGGATGTGTAACATTACAAACATGATAAAACAGCTTGTTATCACATCCAAACACTGTTTTAGAACAAAATATGAGTTTTCAGTTCATTCTTCAAAAGTTGCACTTTTGCTCCAAGTTATGCTCAGAAACACTGTTTAGAGCGCTTACAGCGCCAGCAAACGCTGTTTTGAACGCCTTAATACAAGACTTTACTACTTGTTTGGAAATGCATGTGTAACATTACAAACATGATAAAACAGCTTGTTATCACATCCAAACACTGTTTTAGAACAAAATATGAGTTTTCAGTTCATTCTTCAAAAGTTGCACTTTTGCTCCAAGTTATGCTCAGAAACACTGTTTAGAGCGCTTACAGCGCCAGCAAACGCTGTTTTGAACGCCTTAATGCAAGACTTACTACTTGTTAGAAAATGGATGTGTAACATTACAAACATGATAAAACAGCTTGTTATCACATCCAAACACTGTTTTCATTCAAAATATGAGTTTTCTTTTCATTCTTCAAAAGTTGCACTTTTGCCACAAGTTATGCTCAGAAACACTGTTTAGAGCTCTTACAACGCCAGCAAACGCTGTTTTGAACGCCTTAATGCAAGCCTTACTACTTGTTAGGAAATGCATGTGTAACATTACAAACATGATAAAACAGCTTGTTATCACATCCAAACACTGTTTTGGAACAAAATATGAGTTTTCAGTTCATTCTTCAAAAGTTGCACTTTTGCCACAAGTTATGCTCAGAAACACTGTTTAGAGCTCTTACAACGCCAGCAAACGCTGTTTTGAACGCCTAATGCCAGCCTTACTACTTGTATGGAAATGCATGTGTAACATTACAAACATGATAAAACAGCTTGTTATCACATCCAAACACTGTTTTCATTCAAAATATGAGTTTTCTTTTCATTCTCAAAAGTTGCACTTTTGCCACAAGTTATGCTCAGAAACACTGTTTAGAGCGCTTACAACGCCAGCAAACGCTGTTTTGAACGCCTTAATGCAAGCCTTACCTACTTGTTAGGAAATGCATGTGTAACATTACAAACATGATAAAACAGCTTGTTATCACATCCAAACACTGTTTTAGAACAAAATATGAGTTTTCAGTTCATTCTTCAAAAGTTGCACTTTTGCTCCAAGTTATGCTCAGAAACACTGTTTAGAGCGCTTACAGCGCCAGCAAACGCTGTTTTGAACGCCTTAATGCAAGACTTACTACTTGTTAGAAAATGGATGTGTAACATTACAAACATGATAAAACAGCTTGTTATCACATCCAAACACTGTTTTCATTCAAAATATGAGTTTTCTTTTTCATTCTTCAAAAGTTGCACTTTTGCCACAAGTTATGCTCAGAAACACTGTTAGAGCGCTTACAGCGCCAGCAAACGCTGTTTTGAACGCCTTAATGCAAGCCTTACCTACTTGTTAGGAAATGCATGTGTAACATTACAAACATGATAAAACAGCTTGTTATCACATCCAAACACTGTTTTAGAACAAAATATGAGTTTTCAGTTCATTCTTCAAAAGTTGCACTTTTGCTCCAAGTTATGCTCAGAAACACTGTTTAGAGCGCTTACAGCGCCAGCAAACGCTGTTTTGAACGCCTTAATGCAAGACTTACTACTTGTTAGAAAATGGATGTGTAACATTACAAACATGATAAAACAGCTTGTTATCACATCCAAACACTGTTTTCATTCAAAATATGAGTTTCTTTTCATTCTTCAAAAGTTGCACTTTTGCCACAAGTTATGCTCAGAAACACTGTTTAGAGCTCTTACAACGCCAGCAAACGCTGTTTTGAACGCCTTAATGCAAGACTTACTACTTGTTAGAAAATGGATGTGTAACATTACAAACATGATAAAACAGCTTGTTATCACATCCAAACACTGTTTTGGAACAAAATATGAGTTTTCAGTTCATTCTTCAAAAGTTGCACTTTTGCTCCAAGTTATGCTCAGAAACACTGTTTAGAGCGCTTACAGCGCCAGCAAACGCTGTTTTGAACGCCTTAATGCAAGACTTACTACTTGTTAGAAAATGGATGTGTAACATTACAAACATGATAAAACAGCTTGTTATCACATCCAAACACTGTTTTCATTCAAAATATGAGTTTTCTTTTCATTCTTCAAAAGTTGCACTTTTGCCACAGTTATGCTCAGAAACACTGTTTAGAGCTCTTACAACGCCAGCAAACACTGTTTTGAACGCCATAATGCAAGCCTTACTACTTGTTAGGAAATGCATGTGTAACATTACAAACATGATAAAACAGCTTGTTATCACATCCAAACACTGTTTTGGAACAAAATATGAGTTTTCAGTTCATTCTTCAAAAGTTGCACTTTTGCTCCAAGTTATGCTCAGAAACACTGTTTAGAGCTCTTACAACGCCAGCAAACGCTGTTTTGAACGCCTTAAATGCAAGCCTTACCTACTTGTTAGGAAATGCATGTGTAACATTACAAACATGATAAAACAGCTTGTTATCACATCCAAACACTGTTTTAGAACAAAATATGAGTTTTCAGTTCATTCTTCAAAAGTTGCACTTTTGCTCCAAGTTATGCTCAGAAACACTGTTTAGAGCGCTTACAGCGCCAGCAAACGCTGTTTTGAACGCCTTAATGCAAGCCTTACCTACTTGTTAGGAAATGCATGTGTAACATTACAAACATGATAAAACAGCTTGTTATCACATCCAAACACTGTTTTAGAACAAAATATGAGTTTTCAGTTCATTCTTCAAAAGTTGCACTTTTGCTCCAAGTTATGCTCAGAAACACTGTTTAGAGCGCTTACCAGCGCCAGCAAACGCTGTTTTGAACGCCTTAATGCAAGACTTACTACTTGTTAGAAAATGGATGTGTAACATTACAAACATGATAAAACAGCTTGTTTTCACATCCAAACACCTGTTTTAGAACAAAATATGAGTTTTCAGTTCAATCTTCAAAAGTTGCACTTTTGCTCCAAGTTATGCTCAGAAACACTGTTTAGAGCGCTTACAGCGCCAGCAAACGCTGTTTTGAACGCCTTAATGCAAGACTTACTACTTGTTAGAAAATGGATGTGTAACATTACAAACATGATAAAACAGCTTGTTATCACATCCAAACACTGTTTTCATTCAAAATATGAGTTTTCTTTTCATTCTTCAAAAGTTGCACTTTTGCCACAAGTTATGCTCAGAAACACTGTTTAGAGCTCTTTACAACGCCAGCAAACGCTGTTTTGAACGCCTTAATGCAAGCCTTACTACTTGTTAGGAAATGCATGTGTAACATTACAAACATGATAAAACAGCTTGTTATCACATCCAAACACTGTTTTAGGAACAAAATATGAGTTTTCAGTTCATTCTTCAAAAGTTGCACTTTTGCCACAAGTTATGCTCAGAAACACTGTTTAGAGCTCTTACAACGCCAGCAAACGCTGTTTTGAACGCCTTAATGCAAGCCTTACCTACTTGTTAGGAAATGCATGTGTAACATTACAAACATGATAAAACAGCTTGTTATCACATCCAAACACTGTTTTAGAACAAAATATAAGTTTTCAGTTCATTCTTCAAAAGTTGCACTTTTGCTCCAAGTTATGCTCAGAAACACTGTTTAGAGCTCTTACAACCGCCAGCAAACGCTGTTTGAACGCCTTAATGCAAGCCTTACCTACTTGTTAGGAAATGCATGTGTAACATTACAAACATGATAAAACAGCTTGTTATCACATCCAAACACTGTTTTTAGAACAAAATATGAGTTTTCAGTTCATTCTTCAAAAGTTGCACTTTTGCTCCAAGTTATGCTCAGAAACACTGTTTAGAGCGCTTACAGCGCCAGCAAACGCTGTTTTGAACGCCTTAATGCAAGCCTTACCTACTTGTTAGGAAATGCATGTGTAACATTACAAACATGATAAAACAGCTTGTTATCACATCCAAACACTGTTTTAGAACAAAATATGAGTTTTCAGTTCATTCTTCAAAAGTTGCACTTTTGCTCCAAGTTATGCTCAGAAACACTGTTTAGAGCGCTTACAGCGCCAGCAAACGCTGTTTTTGAACGCCTTAATGCAAGACTTACTACTTGTTAGAAAATGGATGTGTAACATTACAAACATGAATAAAACAGCTTGTTATCACATCCAAACACTGTTTTCATTCAAATATGAGTTTTCTTTTCATCTTCAAAGTTGCACTTTTGCCACAAGTTATGCTCAGAAAACACTGTTTAGAGCTCTTACAACGCCAGCAAACGCTGTTTTGAACGCCTTAATGCAAGCCTTAATACTTGTTAGGAAATGCATGTGTAACATTACAAACATGATAAAACAGCTTGTTATCACATCCAAACACTGTTTTGGAACAAAATATGAGTTTTCAGTTCATTCTTCAAAAGTTGCACTTTTGCCACAAGTTATGCTCAGAAACACTGTTTAGAGCTCTTACAACGCCAGCAAACGCTGTTTTGAACGCCTTAATGCCAGCCTTACTACTTGTATGGAAATGCATGTGTAACATTACAAACATGATAAAACAGCTTGTTATCACATCCAAACACTGTTTTCATTCAAAATATGAGTTTTCTTTTCATTCTTCAAAAGTTGCACTTTTGCCACAAGTTATGCTCAGAAACACTGTTTAGAGCTCTTACAACGCCAGCAAACGCTGTTTTGAACGCCTTAATGCAAGCCTTACCTACTTGTTAGGAAATGCATGTGTAACATTACAACATGATAAAACAGCTTGTTATCACATCCAAACACTGTTTTAGAACAAAATATGAGTTTTCAGTTCATTCTTCAAAAGTTGCACTTTTGCTCCAAGTTATGCTCAGAAACACTGTTTAGAGCGCTTACAGCGCCAGCAAACGCTGTTTTGAACGCCTTAATGCAAGACTTACTACTTGTTAGAAAATGGATGTGTAACATTACAAACATGATAAAACAGCTTGTTATCACATCCAAACACTGTTTTGGAACAAATATGAGTTTTCAGTTCATTCTTCAAAAGTTGCACTTTTGCTCCAAGTTATGCTCAGAAACACTGTTTAGAGCGCTTACAGCGCCAGCAAACGCTGTTTTGAACGCCTTAATGCAAGACTTACTACTTGTTAGAAATGGATGTGTAACATTACAAACATGATAAAACAGCTTGTTATCACATCCAAACACTGTTTTCATTCAAAATATGAGTTTTCTTTTCATTCTTCAAAGTTGCACTTTTGCCACAAGTTATGCTCAGAAACACTGTTTAGAGCTCTTACAACGCCAGCAAACACTGTTTTGAACGCCTTAATGCAAGCCTTACTACTTGTTAGGAAATGCATGTGTAACATTACAAACATGATAAAACAGCTTGTTATCACATCCAAACACTGTTTTGGAACAAAATATGAGTTTTCAGTTCATTCTTCAAAAGTTGCACTTTTGCTCCAAGTTATGCTCAGAAACACTGTTTAGAGCTCTTACAACGCCAGCAAACGCTGTTTTGAACGCCTTAATGCAAGCCTTACCTACTTGTTAGGAAATGCATGTGTAACATTACAAACATGATAAAACAGCTTGTTATCACATCCAAACACTGTTTTAGAACAAAATATGAGTTTTCAGTTCATTCTTCAAAAGTTGCACTTTTGCTCCAAGTTATGCTCAGAAACACTGTTTAGAGCGCTTACAGCGCCAGCAAACGCTGTTTTGAACGCCTTAATGCAAGCCTTACCTACTTGTTAGGAAATGCATGTGTAACATTACAAACATGATAAAACAGCTTGTTATCACATCCAAACACTGTTTTAGAACAAAATATGAGTTTTCAGTTCATTCTTCAAAAGTTGCACTTTTGCTCCAAGTTATGCTCAGAAACACTGTTTAGAGCGCTTACAGCGCCAGCAAACGCTGTTTTGAACGCCTTAATGCAAGACTTACTACTTGTTAGAAAATGGATGTGTAACATTACAAACATGATAAAACAGCTTGTTATCACATCCAAACACTGTTTTAGAACAAAATATGAGTTTTCAGTTCATTCTTCAAAAGTTGCACTTTTGCTCCAAGTTATGCTCAGAAACACTGTTTAGAGCGCTTACAGCGCCAGCAAACGCTGTTTTGAACGCCTTAATGCAAGACTTACTACTTGTTAGAAAATGGATGTGTAACATTACAAACATGATAAAACAGCTTGTTATCACATCCAAACACTGTTTTCATTCAAAATATGAGTTTTCTTTTCATTCTTCAAAAGTTGCACTTTTGCCACAAGTTATGCTCAGAAACACTGTTTAGAGCTCTTACAACGCCAGCAAACGCTGTTTTGAACGCCTTAATGCAAGCCTTACTACTTGTTAGGAAATGCATGTGTAACATTACAAACATGATAAAACAGCTTGTTATCACATCCAAACACTGTTTTGGAACAAAATATGAGTTTTCAGTTCATTCTTCAAAAGTTGCACTTTTGCCACAAGTTATGCTCAGAAACACTGTTTAGAGCTCTTACAACGCCAGCAAACGCTGTTTTGAACGCCTTAATGCAAGCCTTACCTACTTGTTAGGAAATGCATGTGTAACATTACAAACATGATAAAACAGCTTGTTATCACATCCAAACACTGTTTTAGAACAAAATATAAGTTTTCAGTTCATTCTTCAAAAGTTGCACTTTTGCTCCAAGTTATGCTCAGAAACACTGTTTAGAGCTCTTACAACGCCAGCAAACGCTGTTTTGAACGCCTTAATGCAAGCCTTACCTACTTGTTAGGAAATGCATGTGTAACATTACAAACATGATAAAACAGCTTGTTATCACATCCAAACACTGTTTTAGAACAAAATATGAGTTTTCAGTTCATTCTTCAAAAGTTGCACTTTTGCTCCAAGTTATGCTCAGAAACACTGTTTAGAGCGCTTACAGCGCCAGCAAACGCTGTTTTGAACGCCTTAATGCAAGCCTTACCTACTTGTTAGGAAATGCATGTGTAACATTACAAACATGATAAAACAGCTTGTTATCACATCCAAACACTGTTTTAGAACAAAATATGAGTTTTCAGTTCATTCTTCAAAAGTTGCACTTTTGCTCCAAGTTATGCTCAGAAACACTGTTTAGAGCGCTTACAGCGCCAGCAAACGCTGTTTTGAACGCCTTAATGCAAGACTTACTACTTGTTAGAAAATGGATGTGTAACATTACAAACATGATAAAACAGCTTGTTATCACATCCAAACACTGTTTTCATTCAAAATATGAGTTTTCTTTTCATTCTTCAAAAGTTGCACTTTTGCCACAAGTTATGCTCAGAAACACTGTTTAGAGCTCTTACAACGCCAGCAAACGCTGTTTTGAACGCCTTAATGCAAGCCTTAATACTTGTTAGGAAATGCATGTGTAACATTACAAACATGATAAAACAGCTTGTTATCACATCCAAACACTGTTTTGGAACAAAATATGAGTTTTCAGTTCATTCTTCAAAAGTTGCACTTTTGCCACAAGTTATGCTCAGAAACACTGTTTAGAGCTCTTACAACGCCAGCAAACGCTGTTTTGAACGCCTTAATGCCAGCCTTACTACTTGTATGGAAATGCATGTGTAACATTACAAACATGATAAAACAGCTTGTTATCACATCCAAACACTGTTTTCATTCAAAATATGAGTTTTCTTTTCATTCTTCAAAAGTTGCACTTTTGCCACAAGTTATGCTCAGAAACACTGTTTAGAGCTCTTACAACGCCAGCAAACGCTGTTTTGAACGCCTTAATGCAAGCCTTACCTACTTGTTAGGAAATGCATGTGTAACATTACAAACATGATAAAACAGCTTGTTATCACATCCAAACACTGTTTTAGAACAAAATATGAGTTTTCAGTTCATTCTTCAAAAGTTGCACTTTTGCTCCAAGTTATGCTCAGAAACACTGTTTAGAGCGCTTACAGCGCCAGCAAACGCTGTTTTGAACGCCTTAATGCAAGACTTACTACTTGTTAGAAAATGGATGTGTAACATTACAAACATGATAAAACAGCTTGTTATCACATCCAAACACTGTTTTCATTCAAAATATGAGTTTTCTTTTCATTCTTCAAAAGTTGCACTTTTGCCACAAGTTATGCTCAGAAACACTGTTTAGAGCGCTTACAGCGCCAGCAAACGCTGTTTTGAACGCCTTAATGCAAGCCTTACCTACTTGTTAGGAAATGCATGTGTAACATTACAAACATGATAAAACAGCTTGTTATCACATCCAAACACTGTTTTAGAACAAAATATGAGTTTTCAGTTCATTCTTCAAAAGTTGCACTTTTGCTCCAAGTTATGCTCAGAAACACTGTTTAGAGCGCTTACAGCGCCAGCAAACGCTGTTTTGAACGCCTTAATGCAAGACTTACTACTTGTTAGAAAATGGATGTGTAACATTACAAACATGATAAAACAGCTTGTTATCACATCCAAACACTGTTTTAGAACAAAATATGAGTTTTCAGTTCATTCTTCAAAAGTTGCACTTTTGCTCCAAGTTATGCTCAGAAACACTGTTTAGAGCGCTTACAGCGCCAGCAAACGCTGTTTTGAACGCCTTAATGCAAGACTTACTACTTGTTAGAAAATGGATGTGTAACATTACAAACATGATAAAACAGCTTGTTATCACATCCAAACACTGTTTTCATTCAAAATATGAGTTTTCTTTTCATTCTTCAAAAGTTGCACTTTTGCCACAAGTTATGCTCAGAAACACTGTTTAGAGCTCTTACAACGCCAGCAAACGCTGTTTTGAACGCCTTAATGCAAGACTTACTACTTGTTAGAAAATGGATGTGTAACATTACAAACATGATAAAACAGCTTGTTATCACATCCAAACACTGTTTTGGAACAAAATATGAGTTTTCAGTTCATTCTTCAAAAGTTGCACTTTTGCTCCAAGTTATGCTCAGAAACACTGTTTAGAGCGCTTACAGCGCCAGCAAACGCTGTTTTGAACGCCTTAATGCAAGACTTACTACTTGTTAGAAAATGGATGTGTAACATTACAAACATGATAAAACAGCTTGTTATCACATCCAAACACTGTTTTCATTCAAAATATGAGTTTTCTTTTCATTCTTCAAAAGTTGCACTTTTGCCACAAGTTATGCTCAGAAACACTGTTTAGAGCTCTTACAACGCCAGCAAACACTGTTTTGAACGCCTTAATGCAAGCCTTACTACTTGTTAGGAAATGCATGTGTAACATTACAAACATGATAAAACAGCTTGTTATCACATCCAAACACTGTTTTGGAACAAAATATGAGTTTTCAGTTCATTCTTCAAAAGTTGCACTTTTGCTCCAAGTTATGCTCAGAAACACTGTTTAGAGCTCTTACAACGCCAGCAAACGCTGTTTTGAACGCCTTAATGCAAGCCTTACCTACTTGT